>NC_064921.1:209074359-209377389 GCF_023897955.1 Schistocerca gregaria
ATAGGGACTGACGTATAGTCGTTTAACTCCTCTCGGTGTTCGTGTTCTATAGTTTTCACTTGGGCGCGTGTGACCACCCTTGCTTTTGGCCGTAAACCAAAACAAAACAAAACGAAACGAAACGAGGATCGCGTGTACAAAATAACTGACATTTTTCACTTGATGCACGAATCTATGAAGTAATCACAACTGTTGGTACGGTAATGCTGACCTTCTTATGCGCCAAACTCAAATATCATCTTCATGTTCTGTGAGCGACGCGTGGGACACGTACTGAAAATCGGGCATAACAGAAAAAGGGACGCTGAACGCTCCCATACGTTTTACAATGAAGCACGACTCTCTGTCGCTAATACTTCCAAGTTTTTTTAAATGAAAGAAGGACTTTTTGGACACCCTATATATTAAAGTATTTCCTGTCATTACTTATCTACTCACAAAGTAACCTGAAAATTGCGAAGTGCCTGTGGCAGTGTAATATGTTTGCTGAGTGTACTGTTTTCGATGTGTAGCGCGAACTGTGAACTTAATGGACACATAGCTCAAAATGATTTTCGTTGTAAACTATTGTATCAGAAAATAATGATTTCAAAGCTACAGAAGCTGACTGATTTCGATGCACAGTGCGGACTGTGAAGGTGATGTACAAACATACATCATGTCAAGATCTAATTTCCCACAAAATGATTCAAAAATTACGCAGTTCGAACAGTGGAATGACATGTTTACTAAGTGATCTGCTTTTGACACTGAACACGTGCAGTAAGTAATAAATTTAAGTATGGAGCAAGTTCGGCATACATCGCTGACTACAGGTACTTCAATCAACGAGAAGACAGTAATAAACTAAACTACTACTGCCTCGCTGTACAAGTGGCCATGATAATTACAGTTGTAATTCTTAACTAGGAGCATGCTTCTGGTTTATGGGCCGCCCACGTTGGATGACGACACGCCACTTACCACAACTAAGTGTTTCTTAATTGGACACGATCACAGTTCAGAAGCTCTCCTTCATAAATCTCTTTCGAAAGAACTCACATAATAAAAATATAAAATTTTTGCTGAATTTCCCTTTCCAACTTCTCATTGTTGTTACCTATCTCACATAAATTTAGTCCCAGGCACTTAAAATCATAATTTCAGTAATTTAAAAACGTTTAACTAAAAATAATTTCTTTTATTGAAGGCTTTGACGTGGAAAAATATTATACATTTTCCATAATTTTCTCTTCGACATTGCTTTAGTTCTTGAAGCATTAACACGTGCTATACGTTCATCTGGAGTGATACACACATTTTCATTTTATCTTTTATTTATGTTTTCCTACATACAAACGTAGTTTGTGAATTTTACTTCTCGCGCTTTGCATACTCATCCATACTGAATATCGAATTACGTCTTGTTTAATATAAAGTACTAGGAAAACATACGTGTAGTATGGTTTCTGCTATTAAGGCTGTTGTCTACGACCCATCAGGAAAGAGTAGGTGGATTTCCATTGGCGAAGAATTTAGACCAGTGTAATCTTTAAATGTGGCAAATATGTACTGACTGCCGTTTGTTTACATCTCAGAACTCGTCATACTATTGTATTCAATAGTCATTGTGGGACGTTGCTCACCTGTTTCGTGAATATTAGTAACTGTGTTTCAGTCCAAGTGAGTAACATTCAGGGACTTCTGGGAACAGTTAAAATTTATTATGTTGTTAGTTACTCCCGGATCACATAATAGAGATCTTATGCTCATTGTTTTGTAAACATATCAGGTTTCCTCCACATTTAGTATTTTTGGAAAAATTTGGCATCAGTTTGAAGAATCAGTTATTTTTTACATGACAGAACACTATTGTTTTTAAAGCTGTGTTTTTGAAATCTTGCAGTCTTTGTGGTTGAATTTCGAAATTTAGTAGGATTTTTGAAGAACTAAACAACCAAATGAGTCAAGTTGAGAGATTAGGTGACGATCAGAAACAAGAAATAATATATTTAAAAGTAAACAGAAATATTTTCTGATATAATAGGTGAAGTTAAGGAGTTTTGAATGTATACTGATTTTCTGATATAATAGGTGAAGTTAAGGATTTTTTAATGTATACTGGACTTGTCTTGATTGAGACACAACCATTTACGTCATCGGCGTGGCATGGCATAGCACAGGCTCGATGTCACATTATTGCAAAGCTGTTCGATGATGATCGGTTGGTTCACGCATCCTTAAATACTGCTTTTCCATCTTTATTTCTGCTGTTTACTTCGGTTAGTTTGTGATACTGAATCATCTGGAATGTGTCAGTGACCCTCTGCTGTCGTAATTGGGCTAAAATAGTTTTGCAAGCTGCGCCATCTATCGGCAGCAAGCGTAGTCTGTCGCCACAGCAGTGCTGTAAACCCATGACCATGTATTCCCTTCGCCAGCTGCGACCAACTTGATGGTGGCCTGTTTTGGTCAGAGCACTCCTCTGCTGGTTCCCAGTCTCGTTTATAAATTCAGTCATTTAAATTTCGCACTCATTTTGTGCCATGAGCAGTGAGTCCACTAAGCGTTGCATTTGAAGAGGAGAGTATTTCGTCGAGCCATTTGTGGCTAGAAAGTTGCCGTGTAGTGACTGGGCGAGGTAAGTTAGAGAGCGACCTTTTATTGCAGTAAGCTGCGAATGGACTTGGGGAGCTGCCCAAACTGCTGCAGTGGCCTACCGGCTTTCCAATTTCCACCATTCGCTTAACCAAATGAAGAAAAATAGCCAGGAACTGATTTTGTTAAAACTGGAACTTAGAATTTTTACGGAAAACACTGAATCTACTTCCAAAAATGCTATGAAAAATCTGATGACACTATCAAACCCGCCATAGTGGGGTTAGCTCATTAAAATTATTAGCATGTGTGTGACATTATGAACGAAGTTATGAACATTTGTATCAAAAATTTATTATGAAATCACAGATGTTATAGACATCCAGCATACGCTTATGTCACACTGTTAGGTCCATCTTGATGTCAGCAATGGAATTGTTAAACAAGTACACAAATAGTTATAAAAAGTTCTGAATAATTCATATAAAAGTGGCAAAACCAAAATACCTCCATATGTACACTGACGTTTGTGACCAGCATGAAAGGGATGTCCCAATATCCCATTAACCACGTCTTTATTCAACGATATTTTAGGAAATTGATGTATGTTAACGTATGTAAACCTTTCATCTGAGTAACACAGACCTGCAGCAACGAAGTGAATACAGTTGTCAACTCGACCAGATTCCCACAGTTCCCTTTGTAGTGTGTAAAAATGGAATAACGTCAGTTATTTAGCTCTGTGTGAAAGTGAATAACGTAATACCAGATGCTTAATCAACCATGGGTATGCATCACACATGATAGCAGTCCGATGAAAACGAGACAGACCGAAAAAAGTGAGTAGATTGTTTATTATTTCAAAAGTAATCATCATAACTATTAATATACTTCTCCCAGTGCGAGACAATATAGTGACTATCCAGTTGCGTACCTCTTTATCCAAATCAAATCGACTGAGCCTCAGTGCAGCTGCAGCTTAACACGAAAAATATTTTAGTTCACTTAGCTTCGTGTTAAGTATTATTCGCTGTATTTATGCAGTATTCTAATGATTGCATTGAGACTGTCGGTCATCACAGTGAACAGGTGCCATGAGAGTAAGTTGTTTCCATAAGGTATAATTTTTTATGTCTACTCGAAACCAGATCATTTCCGACCTTTAGATCCTTATTTCAGTGTACTCGTTTTACACCCCTCTACTGCTGTACAATTTTCACTCTGGAAAGACGCCAATGCCCCTTCTGGCTCAGACAGTGCAACAGCGCAGCTGACATATGCCGTGCTGGTTTTTTATCAGGCTGGGACGTGGTGTGTGCTGAGATGACGCTGCTGGTATTGAGCAAGGTACCATCACCTGCTTCAGCTCATATTCTAGGTAGCCTCCCACCACTTCTTTCTTTTATAGTTGCTTCATTCCCCTCCCCTTATATGCACATGGATGCGGGCTGTCGTGGACAGTGTCGACTCAACTCATGTAGAGCAATGTTCTGTGCTACATGCTATGCGATTTTGTGTTCACGCACATGCCACTGTGGCAGTAATGTTGTGTTAATTTGTTGATGAGTGTAAACCATTGTTCTGGCTTGAGTCCACTATGACAGTGGTTATAGATTTAAATGAAAGATGGATGTAAGTACACTCACATCCCAGAGTGACGCTGTATAATTATGATGGCTGGTAGTATTTGTAAATGACACATCACCAAACTCAGCTGATCATTGATATAAATGACAGATTGTACAAGAGTGGAAAATACAGCTGTCTTGTAATAAATTTGTGGCTGTGTAAAACAATATGAAAAAATTAGTTGAAATACTACATTTCTTTAATAACTGAACGATATACTTTTTATAAAGCATTCTAAAGCTCTAGAAAACGTGTCTACAGTGTTTAACGCATATTAATGGGAGCTTTGGAAATTGTATGTTGTGTGTGTCTGGTGAAATACAGGATTATCATGCAGGTAGTGACAAAAAAAGCCCTGATACTAATGATATGCACATTTAGAGAGAGAAAAGTTAGTTATTCGATCTTACTCTAGAATATGTGGAAAATAATCAACACTACATGCTTACTTAAATTCAGCGCAATAGGATGAAGAATGGTCCTGCATATCGAAATATAGTATGCAGTACACGAGCGAATAGTTTCATAAAAGCACTAGATTATTTTGAATGCATGTTTGCTTTCCACTTATAGTGTCTTGCCGTCCTATGGGGCAGTCTCCTATGTTGCGTACACACAAATTCAAAATGCCGAAAATAATTAACTAACTGAAAGATCACTTAAAAAAGCCTAAGGTCCTATTGGACGTCATAATAGTAGTTCAGTGAAACAATGCAACCACAAGTCTTGTTTCACCGTCCAGCAGTACATCACATGTACCTTCTGAAAGTTAACTAGCGTATACAGACATCCTACTGTTTATTATTTATACTTTGGTAGTGCCTGCTCTGTAGCTGAACAACGATTTACCAATGCGACTATGACAAACATTTAACTTCCACAGCATGACAGGATGGTACCTCACTACATGGCAGATTAAAATGAAGCAAGTATAATGGGTAATGTGTTTCTCAGAAATGAGATCATAAGACATGAGTTTAGCAAGGGATATATTGACTTTTAAAGACAACTTAAACAGATTATAACCTTGTTGTTGTGGTCTTCAGCCCTGAGACTGGTTTGATGCAGCTCTACACGATACTCCCTGTGCAAGCTTCTTCATCTCCCAGTACGTACTGCAGCCTACATCCGTATGAATCTGCATAGTGTATTCATCTCTTGGTCTCCCTCTACGATTTTTACCCTCCACGCTGCCCTCCAATACTAAATTGGTGATCCCTTCATGCCTCATAACATGTCCTACCAACCAATACCTTCTTCTAGTCAAGTAGTACCACAAACTCCTCTTCTCCCCAATCCTGTTCAGTACCTTCTCATTAGTTATGTGATCTACCCATCTAATCTTCAGCATTCTTCTGTAGCACCACATTTCGAAAGCTATTTTCTTATTGTCCAAACTAGTTATCGTCCACATTTCACTGCCACTTCCACGTTACACTCCATACGTATACTTTCAGAAACTACTTCCTGACACTTAAATCTATACTCGATGTTAACAAATTTCTCTTCTTCAGAAACGCTTTCTTTGCCATTGCCAGTCTACATTTTATATCTTCCCTACTACGACCATCATCAGTTATTTTGCTCCCAAATAGCAAAACTCCTTTACTATTTTAAGTGTCATTTCCTAATCTAATTCCCGCAGCATCACCCTACTTAATTTGACTACATTCCATTATCCTCGTTTTGCTTTTGTTGATGTTCACCTTATACCCTCCTTCCAAGAGACTGTCCATGCCGTTCAGCTGCTCTTCCATGTCCTTTTCAGTCTCTGACAGAATTACAATGTCATCGGCGAACCTTAAAGTTTTTATTTCTTCTCCATGGATTTGAATACCTACTCCGAATTTTTCTTTTGTTTCCTTTACTTCTTGCTCAATATACAGATTGAACAACATCGGGGAGGTTTATAACCTTATCATTACAAATAAGGACTATCTCATTGGAACATGTAAGCAAGAACCATCAGCACGAAAAGAAATCTTACACTCCATGAATGGTAAAACATAGATAAATTTGTGATTGCACAGAAATGAATTGACTTATCAGTGACCAGCTTCCAGATAATTATGAACCTGCAACCTATGCGCACCTATTCTACTGTGCAGAAACACATGATCAAATACCTGCGTGGAACGATATTACTAAATATAGGCAGCTAACTCCATATTCAAAACTAAAGTTTAGCATTGAATATAATGTAGACTGATGTCACCAAATTTACTATACACAGTAATTCTGATTGTGAACTTGGCTTTCCATTAAACGAAAGGGATTTCGTTGAATAGCATGTGAGCCCGAAAACAGCTCCCCAAGTTTCATTTGAAACCAGACTAGGGCTACACTCGAATAATAACTCTCTTCTGAGAAGAAATTCACGTGGCTTTCAACACAGTATTTTTTGCTATTGATTGCGAGCACTGATTCGCAAAAGACCGCGTTTGACAAAATTACTTAGGAAAGAGGTTGTGAAAAAGCTTCTGTCGATATATTACACTCCGAGGAAGTGAACCAGCCAACCAACAGCCACGTTTGCTTACTTCGCCCGTAAGGGCTGGGAAGATTTGGATTGTGTCCTGTAGGAGATGACCAAAGGACTTCACAAATTGTATCATTATATCCTAAAATACTGCTAAAATGACAGAGTTGTAAAATAATAATAAAATAAAAGGTAATTTCAAAAATGTTGAACGAACATACTAATACATGGTTATGCTAAATCCTTACTATTGTACTCTGTATACCCAATATGTTGCTTGAAGAGCTTGATAAACATTGCAGCATCAAATATTACTTTTGTTAAGTTACTCAGACGCAAGTCATAAGAGAATAATGCTAACAACATATTTGTTTGAATAAGCGAAGAACAAGTTTTTGAACTATTTCTAGCAGATACATCCATCCCAAAGCACGAAATGTATGAACGTTCAAAATATAGTTAACACCTTGCATCTTATGGGAAAATGTGAATCTTATCACTGAAAATAACATGCTGATTGAGTCTTTAAAAGCAGTAGTGTACTGAAGTAACAGTTTTCAACCCAAGTGCTTTTAGACTAACTACTTACAGCTAATCAGTTACTTATGATGATCCCAACATTGACTCCTCCTCACAAAAAATGAAGTAAAGTTGTGGAGTAATTGACCTACACAAAATTTTAAGGACTCATAATCTACTTTTGAAGTGAAAGGAGCAAGCAATTTAAGTTTTCCTTGTCACTAATGTTTGAGGTTAACATCACACCAAAAAGGTTAGGGAAAAGTCTGTTTCACATGCACTGAGACTATTTGAAATTAGGATGGACCCCATCATTTTTAAGTATCTCATCAGCTTCTGTCAATGGATTAATTGAGGACAGCATGGGAGACTGTTGAATATTTTTCATCTACACCAGTCAAACCATGTGGATATCCATAATTCAGTATGTTGTAGCAGCTTGGTGTAAGTAACGTCCTAGCAAAAATGACACTGCTTACAGTCTGGCTACACATCACACTTATGAGTGTTGCGCACATTCTTCTCGACTGTCAATAAGATGTTTCCCAGGCATACAAGTAAGACACGAGTGACGATTCTGACAGAGGAAGATCGGGAGACTAAACATTGATAACAGCAGAACCGTCCAATGGACCAAAATTGTGGAGCTTTACTTTAAAAACACCTATAACTGTATCGTGACTCTGTGGCATTTGATCGCCCCTGCATTTGTACCTACTCATACTGACAGATCACTCAGTTTGATTTCAGTTTTGGTGAGTGGTCTTCGTCAGTAGAGCCCCATCAGAACGTCCAAGAGCCTCAGTACTTCTGTACCGGCCACTCTTGTGCCCACTTAGCTTCTTTACCTTCCTCAAGTTTTCTTTCGCATCTAATTCTTCAGAAAATATCTACAATGAGCGTGACCGTTCCATAGACTATCTTTACATTTTAACATCATCATTTACCTTGAAGTACATAAACCTAAAACATACAAGTAAGAAATAATTACCTGAGCGAATAACAAATTGACCAATGAAAATCAATGGTTGATGTCACACAGATACAGAATCAGTTTCACAGACACAATTAATACATATGCGGCTGCAATAAATCATAATGACAGAAAATTATTTCAGTGATACAATAAAATGAAAATGCAAATGGCTCATGACATATATTCCTAGTTTTTACAGGTATTCCTCAATTCACACAACAAATTGTAAGATATAAGAAGAATCTTCAGAACTTCACCTGAGATGAACTAACTACTTCTTCAACGAAGTACAATAACTACTGTTCACACTTTCATCACTCCAACTACTTACAGCTACACACGTAAGTTCAACAATTCTGAACTCCAAACAACTACACTAATTACTCTCTTGATCATGATCCAAACAAAAATTTTGTCCACACTTCTGTATGTCTTCACTCTCTTGAACAAATAGTTGACACAAACCATGACAGAAAATAACATAATAATGAAAATTATGAATGTTTGGTAATATCAGCAGTAATGAATTGTTTTTGTATGAGATCCATCAGGAGCAAACACAACTTTTCTTCTTTTACCCACACATGTTCCGCTGAAGTTACAGCATTGACATTGCATTTTTTATGACTGATAGGTAAGAGAAGAAAAATCAAATTTATTTGTAAGCAAACACAGACAAAAAAGATCTTAACTAATTGGTCTCTGTTTTGAGAGGGACATCCACAACAAACACGTATATAAAATCAATAACTCTTACTCTCCCCGAAAGGAACTGACTGTGAATTTTAGACACTTTTCTCCTTATCTATTGAAAAAATTCCTAGAATGAAGACTTATACATAACAATTAGTACACAAATAAGGTAAATAATTACGTGATCTAGTCCTTTTACATGTTCTGTCTCTTGATGGACCCTCTTCACTGTTTCAGCATCATCTAAATTGAGTCATTCATTTTGAACTTATTACTCAACGAGACACATAAAGTAGGTCACAGTACACAATAACACAAAAGACAAAACGAATATGAGAAAAGTAATTAATCTAATAATCCCACCTTCTATAGAAATATAAAAATTCTCTTGGAATATGGTGATACCTTAGACTTTCACTCTTAATACATCACATCAGGGACACTGATGGCAACTACCAGTGCAACAATCTTTCATTACTGTCTACTTCAAACATTACATATCCGATATCTCCTTCCTTTTATTTATTGTTACTATCACATTTGTAATGATATTTTCAAATTTTCTGTTCATATCCTGAAATTTAATTACATTTCTATCTTATCACAGAAAAGAACATAAACGTATACGATACTTTTAAGTTGTAGGTGAGACAGGTTATCTCCACCACACATTTCATATTCGAAACATGATCCAGCCCTTTCACGGTTTGGTCCTTAATGTTTCCACGTATGTTGGATTCAGATATGACCACTCTAGATAGGGAACGATTTACACATCACCACATGTCTTTTATAAAACGATTTGTGCAATTTATCCTGTATATTTTGCTTACACATGAACAGTTTTCCTTATCTCTTGCTGCTGTCACATTTTCAACTTTCTCCTCAGCTTTCCCCACTTCTGGTGAAATCAGTCTCATTAAATTGCTGTGCTGCAACCTGGAGGAAGCTAGGAATGCTACATTTTCTCAAATCTTATCTAATGAAAGGTAATTAGGCCATTCTACGATAGGGAACATTCAGCGACTCACTGACAACTTCCTCAGGAAAACTGGAGTTTACCAAGCTTCTACATTAGCTTCTACATTACATGCTCACAGGTATTAGGTGCTTGACTGTGAAATGAAATGTAAATCATCTGAATCATTCTGTTGTTCAAGGTACGCTTCTAAACTGCCTACCTGAACTACGAAACATCTTGTCGACATGACCAACTGTAAGTAGAAAATTATGGAGAAATTGTCGAACTGACTTGTAACTTTCCTAAGTGATGTGACAGAAACAAGTTTCAACACCAACGAAAGTATAGGAATACCCTCCAACAGTTCCTTTAAGAGGACCAGAGAGATCAGCTACAGCAACATCTCTCAATGTAGATGGAATAATTGGGAATAAAGGTGCATGATGTGACACTGCTGGCGGTTTCCCCTTTTGATAGCGCTTCTGTGAATTGCATATATTGTGAATGTGTTCCTATATATTCAGCAAACAGCAGGTTTCACCAAGTCTGTCAAAACATTTTCTTGTAGCAAAGTGAACATTACTCAAATGTCTATACGAAATTAATAAAGGAGTGCAAATAACCAATTGGAAATTATCTCCACTTATTACTTGGACGGAATATCATCTTTCACTAAATAAAACGGTCTAGTTGCAATGTTGTCTCTATCCCTCCACTTGTCTTTGACATTCTTCCACGATAAACCATTATCTTGTTTCTTCGAAATGCACAAAGGAATTAAAGACAGTAGCTGCCAGTGGGCATTCAGTTATGTCAAAGAGGCAAGCTGAAAATTTGTGTCAGACCAGGATTCGAACCATGGTTTACTGCTTACTAGTCAGATGTACTGACCACTACGCCATCCAGATACAGTGATCACCACAACTACACAAGGTACCCTTGCAGACCCAGTGCTCATTCCTTATTTAATCCCCTTTCACTAGTCTCATTACCCTCGACTAAGGACCGATCGATATTTCGGTTTCGGTATCAGTTTCTGCAAGTTTCAGCCAAAAATATTAGTTTTGGTGGCGGATCCGGGTTGGGCCAGAAATCTGCCGAGTATTCGTCTTATCCGAAACTAGACTCTCTGAACTCACAGATGAAGTTGGGTAGCATTGATAGTGGATTCAATAAACAATAGTGCTTCACCTCAGTTGGGGGGATGCCCGTTTAACTATTAGGAGGATCTTTTCTCGCGCGTAAAATGCGTGAGTCCTTTATTGTCAGTCACAATATAATATAATCACATCTGATAGCGATATCCTTATACTGACTCAATGGCAATTTAACTTATTCAGTATTGGACTTAGAGGAATGGATTATCGTAATGTTATGCTTAGAGGTTTTATTAATGAGGTTCCTTGAAAACGAAGGCTTTTTTTAAGACCCAGTATGGGTTTAGACAACATTGTGCATGTGGTACACAGGTTTTCCTGTTTAGTTTGCGTAAAGTTACACTGGCAACAATCATACTGATTGTCGGAACTGTGACTTTATTTTGATATAAGTTCATTTAATTACTGTAACTGTTATTCAATACTAATTAGGAATGACAAGCAGCAGATATGTCAGGTTGTTTGTCGATTGAAAATCGGAAGTAAAGATGGCTGTATGATGATAGCGGTCCCAATAAAGGAATTTTAAGGGGTTCTTACCGAAGCAAACAGATTCTTCCTTTTTGCATACTTTGTATTCTGGTGTGTAGTGTGATATGATTTAGTAATGTTCAGGCTATAGTATTTTGTAGTATCTACTTGGCAGGTTTGCTGTACCTCTAAAGAGCATCTTCCTGTAAGAAGATATACATGACTGTACGTTTTTAATATAATTTCCAATTTTTATGGTAGCTGTGTCTAATTCAGTTTACTTATTCGCTAACTTAAATTTTTATTAGGTAAAAAGTAGAGAAAAGTATTAATTTAGGAGGTGCTTTAATAAAAGTAGCACGGATTTATCTAAAGGCATTTGCAGAGTTTGCAACAAAACACTTTCGTTGGGCAGCCATGAATACAAAGATCGAACACTGCATGGACTGAAGCAACATTTACAAAGGTTTCATGGCTCAGGATATGAACAATTTATAAAACAATAGACAGAATTGGACGATTTGAAAAATGGAAACAACTTAAAGCGGACGGATTCCATAGTCTTCTTGATTATTGGTATCGAGAAGGGTGAAAAACCGAATCTAATTCAGTCACCTATTTCTCACACTGAATAGACGACCATGAAATTACGAAAAGAACAGGCAAAGCTATTTTGGATTGAATAACTGCTGATATGCTGCCGTATTATTTGGTAGATGGCGACGTATTCAGACGGCTCAGTTTACTGATCCACAGGCTGTTCACAAATATGGACTCAAATCTGAAAAATTCTTTAGAACAACGATGATGCCGCTGAGATACGACAAAGTGAAAGCTAAGTTAAAGAAGCTGATTGCGAATGCAAGTGGTTACTTGCCACCACCGACTCATGGACCAACGTAAGCAAAACACGCTCGCTCATCTTTACAAGGCATCGCTGAGTACCAACACAAATGTGTTAGAAGAATAAGTTGAACAAAAGTTAACAGAGATGGTTAATGAAGAGAGCGTAAGCGGCAGATTTTGCTGATACTACGTGACAATGCACAATGCGTGGGTAATATGAGCCTATAGGTTGTGTGTCACATACGCTGCAACTGGTGATAAACTCCCCAGTCTAAAATGAACAAATCAAAGCCATTAAAAAAACCGGTAAATCGTAGGCACTCACACCGCAATGAGCAAGCTTCTCGAAAACTAACAGACTGTCAGAAACACTGAAGTTCCAAAACATGCTTTGAATCATGATAATGATGTGAGAGAGAACAGCAGATAGCTGATGTTGCAAAGACTTTTGGAAGAAAGGACAGTAAAGTTGTGTAGTGTTGAACATGATGGAATTGGTACAATGTCCCGTTCGGAGTGGAAAGTTATAAAACATTTCAGAGACGTCATGAAATTTTTCCATGAATTCACATTGGACTTATCTCCCAGCGAAGCATGTGTTTCTGTAGTAATACTGTTATCTTTTTGGAACCGTAAACTGCAAGATCGATGCAAAATTAAAGAAGAGATAGTGGCAAATACGAGAAAAGCACTGTATGAATCTTTAAACAAGAAATTCTCGTATGTTAAAGTACATCCTTCACTGATTGCTTTGACATTAAGCGACCCAGGGTTTATGTCTAATATCTTACTTCCGATGAAGCGGATATTGCCGTGTCCCAAATAATTGGCTTCTTGAAGGGGTATAACGGGAGAGTACTGGTAGACACATGAAATGAGCCTTCAACTTCTGCAGAAGAGAGCCGTCTGCAGTCGATGCTAGAACTGCCAAATTACCTAAACACTTAAAGTGTTTCTGATGTGGTTTCTGTCTGTAAATAATTGATAGTTTTTAGATTGTCTGCTAATAATATTGTGTTGAATGTTAATTCAATTTTCTTTGTCTCGAAGATTTGGAGGCCGATAATACAAAAGTATCAAATGCAAGATACCAGTGATTTAATTAATAACTTACGGTTGAATTAAGCAAAGACCATTTTTAGGAGAGTAACAAATATAATTGACACACACAGTGGTTACGGTTACTGTAAGCCACACCACAAGTTGGGAAACGGGGCCAAATTTCTAGTAGTTTACTGTCGAATGGAGATTTTCACAAATGTTTTATTCGAATCTTACAGAAACTAGCAGTACGGCAATAAACAGTCTTTTAAACACGCCGCTAACTGCAATCAAGCAATTTATAGCAATACAACAATTTTAAAAAAATTAAAGAACATTAGTAAACAGGCTACTAAAGTAAATACAGAACTTTGTTAATAAAGTACGGTGAGGTAGTGAAGCTACCAACACCGCCATTAAGAAATTAAACAGGTCTCAGCAAACACACGATTACTGGCAATAAAAGGAATTTACAAACTTGGAGAAATTAAAAAAAATTAAACCAAAGTGTCCTGGAATATCATTAGAACATAGCAGACATGACGAACCCGTGTAAGGCGGCCTCAAATCACCCACTCAGGGATTGTCAGGCTAGGCAGAATACTGAACAATTTAAACACGCCCGTAAACACCATTGCCACTCTAAGGCTGGTCACTGCATCGACTTTTAGCCAGCGAAAACTTGTTACAAGATGGCTTAACTTGCTGACACAATTAGTGCTAACCTCGTGCAAGGAAACATTACACCACACAGTCCTGAATGAGCGACCACATAATCAACCAACAAGAAGCATGAATTTACTCATATCCCACGACAGAATAGCGAAACAAACTGCCAAAACTACACCTCCCATCGGACAGTAACGAGAGGAGGAGGAAAGACACTGTCTTCAATTACACCGGTGCCAGGGACAGGAAACCCGGTCGCCGGAGGCCACAAGGCAGAAGAGACACTGGTTACACAAAATTATTACTTAATGATTAAACCTTCCACGAACTTAACTTGCAATTATGCTCGAACAGGCAGTACACAACCTCCGATGGCAAGCATCCACACATCCGACCGCGCACGCCTCGCGAGAGAACCCAACACTCCACGGTCACACGACAACACGCTCTGTCACCAGAGTTCACGTCTTCTCTGCAACGTTGACGGGTAGTGACCGCTCCTTCATGTTAGGTGTCTCCTTTTAAACTCCAGTGTTGAAACGAAGGATTTGAAGAAGCTTGTTAACGTCCCACCAAGGCGAAATGAACAGCAACTACTCGTGGGGCGATTCTGTATACAACAAACACCCGGGGAGCTCTTCCGCCAACTCGACCCGCTCGTTACACACAACCAATATACGTCACGTGGCGACTCGGTACCACCGATCACACCTGTTTCGCGCTGGAGAGCCAAACTGCCCTCCCGTGTCCACCACACTCCCTACTTCCGCGCCACCACACGAGGTTACAACTGGTCAAAGATCTCACTTCCTCCATAGCAGTTTCCCGAAAGCAAAGACGCAGAAATCGATAGCAGAGGAAAAAGACAACCAAGCAGCCACTTAATGACAGACAACATATCAAACAAACTTGTCAGGGGATGAAAATGAAAACCAATGCAATTTAAACACAAGGTGTAGCGCGAGTCGATACACGGCTCAATAATAAATATCATAAAGTGTATTACAGAACAAGCAGTTAGCTGTCAACCTGTTGGTAACAAAAAGTTCTTGAGAACACTAGTTGATTGTGATAGATAACAAGAGACTTAAAAATTTATATAAATTGTACTTCGATGGATTTATTCTTATTTACATTGTATTGAAATAATAAAGGAAACTTTTTCAATATGTGAGGTACATAAATGCATATATAACACTTGAACAAGGAATGTCATTAGCAAAACTCTCGAGAAGTTCTTGACTGACTCGGTTGAAATTTTTACATCATACTCTAATATACTTTCGGAACACATGCTACATTTTTATTTACTACATGTTGTGTATAAATGTGTGTATATTACATAGGGGAAATATTGTTAGCAGGAAGTTCAAAAAGTTCGTGAGTGATTTACTGTAAATTTTCACATGACACACTAATAAGCATTTGGATGGACACTGCCTATATATATTTTTAATATATATGGTACATACATTTGCATGCAATACATAAATAGAAGGCATTGTTAGTAAAAATGGATGAACATAGGCTACTTATTTTTTGAATATATATGGTGAATAAATATATGTGTAATACATAAAGGGGAAATACTCTTAGCAAAATTTACGTAAAGTTCTTGACTATTTTACTTCAAATTGTTACACAATATTCTACTAACACTGAGACAGCGATATAGTTTTTTACATAATGAAGCACAGATTGTCTGTTAAAACGGATTGCGAGAAAGAAAATCTTGTGCAGTGAAGTTGTGCCGTTTTGTTTTCTATCTTAGTCAGTTTTGACTCAGATATCAAGGCATTCTAATCATTAGACAAACTGTTTATTCCACATATATTCCTACTCCTTATACATAACAGTCTGTTGTTTTGTTTTCTTCGTTCCAGTCAATTTTAAGACAACTTTTGTATTTATGGGTTGTCAGCTTATACACACATAAAACAAAAGTTTTGCATCACCTCAGTTCCGAGTGTTCCGGGACCTGTACAGACAAGTGGAATAGAGATTAACATAAACATCATTTCTGCCCTTTTTATTGCTCATGAAAATCACACATTGTACGTTGTATCACCATACAGAGAGACCTTCAGAGGTGGTGGTCCAGATTCCTCGTGGCATACCATCCACAGGTTTGTCAAAGCACTGTTGATCCAGATTGTCCCATTCCTCAACGGTGATTCAGCGTAGATCCGTCAGACTGGTTGGTGGGTCAAGTCGTCCATAAACAGCCATTATCAATCTATCCCAGGCATGTTCGACAGCGTTCATGTCTGGAGAACATGCTGGCCCCTCTAGTCTAGCGATGTCGTTATCCTGAACGAAGTCATTCACAAGATGTGCACGATGGAGGCGTGAACTGTCGTCCATGAAGACGAATGCTTTGCCAATATGTTGCCGATATGGTTGCACTATCGGTCAGAGGATGGCGTTCAAGTATCGTACAGCCGTTACGGCGCCTTCCATGACCCCAGCGGTGTACGTCGGCCCCACATAATGCCACCCCAAAATAGCAAGGAACCTCCACCTTGTTGCACTTAATGGACAGTGTGTCTAAGGCGTTCAGCCTGATCGGGTTGCCTCCAAACACGTCTCCAACGATTGTTTGGTTGAAGGCATATGCGACACTCATCAGTGAAGAGAACATGATGCCAGTCCTGAGCGGTCCATTCGGTATGTTGTTGGGCCCGTCTGTACCGTGCTGCATGGCGTCCCGGCTGCAAAGAACGACCTCGCCATTGACGTCGGGAGTGAAGTTGCGCATCATGCAACTTATTGCGCACAGTTAGAGAGGTAACACTACGTCCTGTGGCTGCACGAAATGCATTATTCAACGTGGTTGCGCTGCTGTCAGGGTTCCTACGAGCCATAATCCTTGGGTAGCGGTCATCAACTGCAGAAGTAGCTCTTGGGCGGCCTGAGAGAGGCATGTCATCGGCAGCTCCTCCATGTCCGAACAACATCGCTTTGGTTCACTCCGAGACACCTGGTCACTTCCCATATTGGGGACCATTCCTAGCACAGAGTAACAATATGGACGCGATCGAACCGCGGTATTGAACGTCTCGGCATGGTTGAACTACAGACAACACAACCCGTGTACATCCTTCCTGGTGGAATGACAGGAACCGATCGGCTGTCAGACCTCCTCCGTCTAATAGGCGCTGCTCATGCATGTTTGTTTACATCTTTTGGCGGGTTTAGTGACATCTCTGAACAGTCAAAGGGACTGTGTCTGTGATACAATATCCACAGCCAACGTCCATGTTCAGGGGTTCTGGGAACAGTGGTGATACAAAACTTTTTTTGATGTGTGTTATTATATTACTATCGTGGTATCTGATACATCCTAATCTTTGCAGTTATACCCATTCACAGTTTAAAATTAAGAGAAATACTGTCACTGAAGCTACTTTCAACATCTACCCATGAGGATGTTGGAGAAAACAATTCCCTTATTCCCAACAACATTTAGCAATAACTGAACACTACACACATGAATTAATTGTGTATACATGAACAGCACTGAATAACTAACAAGAGCTAAGTCAAAGAATAACTATATCACTGCATGTAAATTAACACTTCACGAAATGTTTATGAAACACTGTACACTTGTAAGGATCGATTGTCAGAAATAGGTCACTACATGACTCCCCCCTTTAATGCTAACGATACCGCAGATTAAATTTCACACGCCGTCCAGCTCTTGTAACTACTTCTTTCTTGAAACCGGGCGGTGCGTCACGTGTGTCAGTGGTTGTGTCAAGGAGTTGTGTAGCAGTCTTCGACGTCGGTCTTGGTGTTGCAGTGACTGGTGTTCGCTGAGCGTTGTGGTGTTCATGGGGTACAGGAACACACCTTGTAGCTTCTCCTGTCTTCTATGGTCTGTGTACAGTGGTAGCTGTGGTGTCTGTTGCGTCCAGAAATGCAGGCTCGATACGGTCCACTACAACTGTGGTCGGTGTACCATTAATCATTACGCGGAAAGTATTGGTATCCCTACTGACTACCAGGTATGGTCCATCATATGGTGGCTGCAGTGGTTTACGCACAGTATCATTGCGTAAGAGTACATGCGTGCACTTGTCTAGCTCCTCAAAAACGAACAAGTGTCTTCCAAGCTGGTTTCTCGGCATTGTTGGTCTCAATTGGCGTATATGCTCTCTTAATCTTGTGGCGAATTCTGAGGCTGTGATTGTATCATCTGCCATGCTGTGCAGAAATTCTACAGGTAGGCGTAACGTTTGTCCATACACCAGTTCTGCTATTGTTGCTTTCAGATCACTTTTGAATGACGTTCGTAGACCCAAAAGTACGATAGGTAGTGTCTCTGTCCAATTCGGTGTTGCTTGACATCTCAGTGCTGCCTTCAACTGTCGATGAAGACGCTCAACCATGCCATTTGATGCGGGGTGGTATGCCGTGCTGCGTATGCGTTTCGTACCTAATAATGTAGCCAATGCTTTGAAAACGTAGGCTTCAAATTGCCGTCCTTGATCAGTTGTAACTATCAGTGGAACTCCAAACAGTGCAATCCAACCACGAAAAAATGTTTGAGCTATAGTTTCTGCAGTGATGTCCTTCATTGGAAATGCCTCAGGCCACCTAGTAAATCTGTCAATCACCGTGAGGCAATAACTGTAGCCTTCCGATGTCGAGAGTGGGCCGATGATGTCAACATGCACATGGTCAAAACGCTGAATTTGCGGAAGAAATGTGCCTAATGGTGCCCTGACGTGCTGTGTGATTTTATTCCTCTGGCACGCCAAGCATTACTTCACAAATTTCTTACAGTCTGTGTGCATATATGGCCACACAAACTTTTGTTTGACCAATCTGAGTGCGGCTCTTACTCCTGGATGTGACAGATTGTGCATTGATGCAATTGCCTGTGTTCGGAATTGCTGTGGCACAAATGGACGTATCTTTCCTCTTGCTACGTCACAGTACAACTCAATGTTTGCTTCAGGAAATGTCACGAGCTGTAGCTTCAGTCCTTTCTCTTGTTGCAATAGATCAGGCAACTCACTATCACATTGTTGCGCATGCGCAAGGGCGTCGTAATCAATGGCCTTTGTCACCGCTTCCACCTGCGCGATGTCACCTGCTACAGTGGACGCTGCTTCTATGCCAGAAAGTGCATCGGCTGCAACATTTAGCTTCCCTTCCACATACACAATGCTGGTCGTGAACTGGCTGATATAATCTAAGTGTCGCAGCTGCCTGGCTGAAGCCTTCTCTGGCTTTACCTTAAAGGCATAGGTAAGCGGTTTGGGATCTGTGTAAATCGTGAACTGTCGCCCTTCTAATGCGTGTCTGAATTTTTTTACTGCCGCATAAGCTGCGTACACCTCACGGTCATATGTTGCCCAACGTTGCTGAGATGGTGACAACTTATGACTATAAAATGCAATGGGCTGCCATAACTGATCAATTTGTTGCTGAAGTACGGCACCGATGGCAGTGGACTAAGTATCAACCATGAGAGCGAGTGGAGCATGCGCGACCGGGTGTACTAATTGTGCGGCCTCTGCTATAGCTGTTTTTTTTTTTTTTTATAGCGTGAAACGCGGTGTCCGCCTCGATAGTCCAATGCACACTGTGGTTAGGCTTAGGTTCGCCTTTAAGTAGTTCATTCAATGGTGCAGTTATCAGTGCATGATTGCGAACGAAACGTTGGTAGAAATTCACTACTCCAATGAATCGTCGTAATTCTCTGACTGTGACAGGGCGCGGGTATTTGTTTATGGCCTCTACTTTACTACGTGGCGGTCGAATACCCTGTGCATTCACCAAATATCCTAGAAAGTGGACCTCTTTCTCACCAAAAACACACTTTGAAGGATTCATTACTAGTCCATGTGTTCGTAGGTGGTCAAACACTTGCGCCAAATGCTGTAAGTGCAGCACTCAGAATGTGGAGAAGTCTCTCCTATGCCCCTCATATTAATGATCCCCACCGACTTATCCATTCATTTTAAGTGTCGTCAATCACAGTAGTAAGTTGCGACTTGCAGTCTAACACAACACTTTGTTCAACACTCACAGAACATACTTATAAGAAAAGAGTTTACAAGATGTTATGTCTTAAAAAGAGTATTATTAATCAGAGGCATAAATGTCCCACCGACTTCAATTCCCAGCGTCCTCCCCACTTCCAGGGGGATGATCAGCTGAACCAGATGTGTTGTCTGCTTTCCTTCTGGGTTGTGCAGTATTATCTTCCATATTTGATTGTCTCTTCCTTGTACACATCTTTCTATGTTTCCTTCCTTCCACATGTGTCTTGGCCGTCCAACCTCTTGAACCAAAGCCAGTTCACCAGGTCGGAAGACCGAGCGAGGTGGCGCAGTGGTTAGCACACTGGACTCGCATTCGGGAGGACGACGGTTCAATCCCGTCTCCAGCCATCCTGATTTAGGTTTTCCGTGATTTCCCTAAATCGTTTCAGGCAAATGCCGGGATGGTTCCTTTGACAGGGCACGGCCGATTTCCTTCCCAATCCTTCCCTAACCCGAGCTTGCGCTTCGTCTCTAATGACCTCGTTGTCCACGGGACGTTAAACACTAACAACCACCGCCACCACCACCAGGTCGGAAATCAATATATCTTGCAGATAAGCCTCTAACTTCGTGCATGCTCCTAAGCTCCATGAGCTACTCCTTGGTCCATCTTTTCCAAAACTTGTCTGCTAATTTTTGCTGTAGTTTAAATTCTTTGGCCAGATTGTGTGTGATGGTAGGTTTTGGGCCAGTGGTGACTTGTAAAACGCCTTTGCCAACCAGAAAGTGTTCTGGTGTCAGAGGTTCTGCGTGATTTCTTGGAGGGATTAGCCTTGAGTTTACTGCAGCTTTGATGCTGACTAAGATGGTATAGAGCTGCTCTGCAGTTAGACTTCATCATCCCAAAACCTTCCATAAGCATCACTTGACGGTATCCACCATCGTCCTCACCAAGACGCCCATAGTGTAAAGGACTTACGAGTGATTTCGTTTTTGGCTAGGAAGCTATGGGTTTCTGATGGGGATAGTTAGTTCTTAGTTCCGATAATTCTTTGTTAGTGGCGGGAAAGGTGTCTGCATTGTCAGTGTAGATGGTGTGCGGCAATCCACATCTACTAGCAAATTTCTGTAATGCCAAGAAAAAGGTATTCATAATGGAGTATTGCACGTGTTGCTGTGCAAGTGAAGTGTGTTATACAGGCATTTTCCACCGTCATGCCTGTACTGATGTAAAGAGGGCGAGCAGAGCCAATGCAGGCGACAGTAAAAGGATTAGATAGTCTCATTCGATCTGTAGGTGAGGGAGCTTCAGCTTATTGACCTCTTGAAGTCTTCATGGTCTTGCATCGTAAACATACATGCAGGATTCTTTTAACGGTTTGACGAACTTTAAGTATCCAAAATTCAAGCTGAAGTTTGGATAATACAATTCGGACACCAAGACGATGAAGATAAATATATGTTTTAAATATGAGAGATCTCGTGCAGCGATATCATCTAGATATAATTGATGTCATTCCTCACTGGTGATGTCTGGAAACTATAGACTACCTCCCAGACGAATGAGTTCGTCTTCAACGAGTGGATGAAAGCGTCCAATTTCAGAGTCTTGCGGGTTCGGTTTACTGTTCTGGAGTGCGTGAAGCACTGACATTGGTCTACTTTGATCCAGTAAGTGCGTGCATTTGCGAGCTCGCTTTCTGTCAGTTCTCCAGAAGTTTATCTTTGTGACGAATCTTAAATATGAAGCAAAAGATCCAGCCTATTTTGCAAATTAGTCTCCTGTAAGAACTGAATTTGGAAATGTCTATGATTCTGGGAGGTGTAACAACTGGCATAATGTATTTTACATTCCTTCTTTTCGCCGGGAGGTCATGACGCATATTTGGAGTACTATATGGCCAACAGTCTTCTGGGTGTGAGAGCCATGGCTATCCTTCCCACCAAACACCTGCAGATTCTATTTGATTGTCAAGAAGTCACGGTGTAAGGTGATCTACTGGGTTATCATTTCCAGAAAAATGTTTCCATTGACGTGGAGACGTATATGTATAAATTTCTGTCGCTGTGTTACAGCTGAAAGTCTTCCGTCGATTCGCATCACTGCATTTCCGGGCTAAGGTCACTGCAGCTGCCATGTACAACACTGCATGAATGATGTCGTACCCTGTAGCTGAGCCAAAATATCTTAGTAATCATGAGCCCACAAGTGCCCCTACAAGTTTGAGACTTGGCAGTGTTATCCTTTTGATAGATGCAAGTCTGCTCTTGCTACAGGCCAAGAGAATCATCGTGGTGCCGTGTAGAGCACTGCAAATGTACGGAGCTACGCTATGTACTCGTTTCGAAGCATCACAAAATTCGTGAATGTGAACGTCGTGATCTTTGGTAGTTGATATTACGACTGTTCTGGGCACTACACACTGAAGTTTGAATAGTTTGCCTCGGCTCACCACGTGCTATGGCATATATATATATATATATATATATATATATATATATATATATATATATATATATATATATATATATATAGGGCGAGTCACCTAACATTACCGCTGGATATATTTCGTAAATACTGACGAATCGATTCCACAGACCGAACGTGAGGAGACGGGCTAGTGTAATTGGTTAATACAAACCATGAAAAAACACACGGAAGTATGTTTTTTAACACAAACCTACGTTTTTTAAATGGAACCCCGTTAGTTTTGTTAGCACATCTGAACATTTAAACAAATACGTAACCAGTGCCGTTTGTTGCATTGTAAAATGTTAATTACATCCGGAGACATTGTAACCTAAAATTGACGCTTGAGTACCACTCTTCCGCTGTTGGATCGTGTGTATCGGAGAGCACCGAATTACGTAGGGATCCAAAGGGAACGGTGATAGACCTTAGGTACAGAAGAGACTGGGACAGCACATTACGTCCACATGCTAACACCTTTTTATTGTCTTTTTCACTGACGCACATGTACATTACCATGAGGGGTGAGGTACACGTACACACGTAGTTTCCGTTTTCAATTACGGAGTGGAATAGGGTGTGTCCCGACATGTCAGGCCAATAGATGTTCAATGTGGTCGCTATATTTGCTGCACATAATTGCAATTTCTGGCGTAATGAATTTCGTAAACGCCGCAGTACATCTGGTGTAATGTCACCGCAGGCTGCCACAATACGTTGTTTCATATCCTCTGGGGTTGTAGGCAGATCACGGTACACATTCTCCTTTAACGTACCCCACAGAAGGAAGTCCAGAGGTGTAAGATCAGGAGAACGAGCTGGCCAGTTTATGCGTCCTCCACGTCCTATGAAACGCCCGTCGAACATCCTGTCAAGGTTCAGCCTAGTGTTAATTGCGGAATGTGCAGGTGCACCATCATGCTGATACCACATACGTCGACGCGTTTCCAGTGGGACATTTTCGAGCAACATTGGCAGATAATTCTGTAGAAACGCGATGTATGTTGCAGCTGTTTGGGCCCCTGCAATGAAGTGAGGACCAATGAGGTGGTCGCCAATGATTCCGCACCATAATACATTTACAGTCCACGGTCGCTGTCGCTCTACCTGTCTGAGCCAGCGAGGATTGTCCACGGACCAGTAATGCATGTTCCGTAGATTCTCTGCCCCGTGGTTTGTGAAAACCGCTTCATGGGTAAATAGGCAGAACTGCAACGTATTCCCTGTTAATGCCCATTGACAGAATTGCATTCGATGATTCAAGTCATCAACATGTAATTGCTGATGTAGCGACACATGAAACGGGTGAAAGCGGTGACGATGCAGTATGCGCTTGACACTACTTTAACTCAGTCCACCGGCTCTCGCAATGCCCCGTGTACTCAAGCGTCAACTTTAGGTTACAATATATCCGGATGTAATTAACATTTTACAATGCAACAAACGGCACTGGTTACGTATTTGTTTAAATGTTCAGATGTGCTAACAAAACTAACGTGGTTCCATTTTTTTTAAAAACCTAGGTTTGTGTTAAAAAACATACTTCCGTGGATTCTTGTATGGTTTGTATTAAACAGTTACACTAGCCCCTCTCCTCACGTTCGGTCTGTAGGATCGGTTCGTCAGTGTTTGATGTGGTTTACGAAATATATCCAGCGCTAACGTTAGGTGACTCAGCCTATATATATACCTGTCGTAAACTCAATTTTTAAGATGAAATAAAATATATAAATAAAACAAAGCAGGCAGGTATTGTGGTGAAATTTAAAATATTGAGTAAGTCACGTTGATTTATAATTTGAACAAGTGGTTTATTTTTCTTCAGTGTATTCACTAAACACTTAAATACATTCTGAGGGGCTTTTATGTAAGAGCGGCCTTTAACAATTGATGCTACAACAATTCACTATAAAATTCATATGTCGCGATCACGGCACTCTACAGTCTATTCACAATTCACAAAATACACTTTTGTCTGCTGTCCTAAACCACTAAATTGCGCTCCATATGATCGCTTTCGAACGTGGCTATCAACCCACTAGTACCACTAGTTGGCGGCACGTGCAGCTCTTAGTGTCGCTCAGAACGCACGGTCCAGTCATCCAAGATGACCGTCCTTTATGCACCCTCGAAGCGACTGCCTAACTCAAAAGACTGTTTGACAAGAGTTACGAATACTCTAAGACTAAACACAAAAATATATATTGTATATTGAAAGATATGGAAATTTCCCGGGAAGTAAGAATTTAAGGTCCAGTTTTCTGTATCTGCCACCGTTTTTCCACAGATAATGTTCTCGTGACGTGATATTGCTTTTCCTGGAATTTTTTATACTTAACATAAATAAGCAAATAAACGTACATACTTAATTACTCGTCTACCTCTTAAAAGTTTAGAATGCTGCCGCTAGTTTCGTCCCTTTAAATTTATTTATTACCAAAAACACAGTTTCTCTCAGCCGAATCCTATATTCCGACTTCTCGTTCAAAAATGGTACAAATTATTTTAAATCGGCTATGATATCTCAATGCAGCTCTACTAGCCACATCCGTAGACACTTTGTTCATATTAATCGTCCAAAGCATTACCGAGTTATTAGCTTTTAAACTTTCATAAATTTACAGTTTTTGAGACAACAGCAACTTTTAAAATATTACATATTTTTGTGGCGCGTCTAGGTAATTTAGCTTTACATGTTTATCTTTCCGTGACTGTTAACTCGCACCTCCGTGTCACTCTTAGTTCTGTTTTTATCAATTTTTCTGTGTCATATAAATTTCTCCAAGAACCAAATAAATTTCTCCAAGAACGCAAACACGGCCATATGTCCCCCTGCCAAGCGTCCACTCGGGCTTTTCCAACGCCGCGTAAACGCTAGCCACTCGCCACGGCCCACGGCCCAGTAGCAACCGCCAACCACGTGGTCTGCGGTGGGATACTTCCGCTCTTATATCCTGTCACAGTTTATACGCTCACAATATCCATCGTAGGACACTATTGCATGACGATGGAGGTAAAGTGAACACCCAGTTATTCAATGTGTTCCCAGATCGTTAGGTATAATTCATTCTAGTCAATTCCCTTACATCATCTTTCTTGAAATAAGAGTTTTGCCATGAATAACACAGGAGAGAATAGTCCTAGTGCATCATAGAATTTAGTTACAACTTGTAGTAGTTTCCTTTTGGCAATAGTTTAACCAGATAATTTTTCTGTGACATCATCCGTGTTAATATACAAGCAGTCCGTTTCTGTGTTCCAGTATAGCCTAAACCTTGAGTAGATGTAGTAATCTCTCGTCCTTCGGTTCTCCATATGTCCTGTAACTGTTCTGAAGCAGTGGCCCATTTCGATAACTGACGAGAAATAGGGTCTCATGGCTGCAAGCGCGTTCTTTCAGTGTCGCCGAAAGCAGGCATGGACTGCATGTCAGGCCGAATGGAAGTCTAGCGAAACGGTAAGTAGTTACTTCGGTCACCGAGTTGTAGTTTCCCTGACTATCTTGAAAAACTTTGTGCCATAGAAATCTTGTAAAGTCCCTGCAGTCTTTGTGCAAGGTAAGTTGCAGAAATGCTTGCGTAATGTCGCTAAGAATAGCTGCGGGATGTATTCGGAAACATATCAGAACAGTATGAATTTCTGGCAGAAGTTTGGTCCAGCCTATAAATAGTTGATGAGAGAGGGTGCGCTGATCTAGTGAGACGATCCTACGTTTTATTTTACAAAGTTCATCCTTCCTAACCACTGCATGATGAGCAAGGTAAAAAAGGTGGTACTTGCGTCTTCAGGAGGACAGAGTTCTTGATGGTTCTTTGTACTGTACTCCAACATAAGATGGTGGTAAGTGTCTTTTATGGAATCGTTGCCAAGAAATCTCAGACGTAAACTTCAGAATCTACATTATGCTTTCAGTCGGTTAGTATAATATAAATAATATTTTGTTTCTTAGGAAGACGAACAACTCTTACAATGGTCATGAAATTCTTGAGACAGGGCAGAATCTCTATCAGTTTTTACCGCATCATGTTGCGCAGTTATGCCAATAGTATCCAGATCCCATAATCGTCTCAGTTAGTCATGTGTGGGCGTTTAAACTACAAAGTTAACAATAGCTAAATTAGCAAACACGGCAGATCTGCGGCCAGTGAGGATCCAACCGACTGAAGGATACTCAGTATTGTAGAACACTCAGTATAATGTCGTTTATTGAAACTGAACTACACTTCTCGAACAATCACTATATACACACAAAAAAACAAATAAAATGTAGACGACTATTCATCGAGAGCGTCGGTGAGGTCCGTCGGAGCTGGTCCTAGCTCGGTGATGAACTAGCTGTATTGCTTCTCTTTTTTTCTTTATTGTTATTTTCAAACCCGTATAACAGGCAGGCTGGCAGCAGCACAATACGCCGCTCTTCATCCAAAGATAACACAATGATGAAACAGAGAAGACACTTGAGTTGGAACAAAACACCGGGGAAAAACAGTAGACACATGAACATTAAAAACATGAAGCGCTTCACACTCGATGACAATCCACACTACAAACTGTTGACACGAAGCACAAACACTGAAGATGTCGATGGCACTGGTGAGCGATGGAGTGTGACGGTCAACACGGAACACTAAACACGACGGCACACACGAGACACTGATGGCGATGATCTCCGGCGCGCGAATGTTCACTTAGCATGTGCGAGTCCGGGGACCTGCCAAGAGAGGAAGAAGGATGAGGTGGGAGAGAGGGGAGAACAAGGATGCCAAAGGCTGATGAGATGGGGGAGGAGGAGAGGGACAGGGGAGGGAAGCGCGGGGGAGGAGTGGGAAGAAATGGATGAGGGAGGGAAGAGGGAGAGAAAGGAGGGAGGGTGCCCAAAGGAGCAAACACAGGAAGAGGGAGGGAGGATCAAAGTTGGTAGCAGGGGTAGGAGGGCATCATCAGGGAGAGGGAGCTGGCGGAAGCCACCTTGGGAGAGGGTAAGGAGGGTGGAGAGATCGGATGGGACGTGGGAATACAGGTGTGGCAGTGGGTTGGGGGCGGGAGAGGTTGGGCGAGACAAGTGGGTGACGAGGATCGAGTTTGTGGGAGGTGTACAGGATTCGTATCCTTTCAAGGAAAAGGAGGAGGTGGGGAAATGGAATGAGATCGTACAGGATCCGCGTGGGAGAGGGGAGATGGACGCGATAGGTGAGGCGGAGAACATGGCGTTCAAGGATTTGAAGGGATTTAGAAAATGTAGGGGGGGCGGAGATCCAGGCTGGATGGGCGTAACAAAGGATAGGGTGGATGAGAAATTTATAGGTGTGGAGTATGGTGGAACGGTCCAGACACCACGTACGGCCGGAAAGGAGCTTGAGGAGATGGAGCATGCCTTGGCTTGGATTGTCCGGAGATGGGGGGGTCCACGAGAGGCGACGGTCGAGGGTGACGCCAAGGTACTTAAGGGTGGGGGTGAGGGCGATAGGACGGCCATAGATGGTGAGATAGAAATCACGGAGGCGGGAGGAAGGGGTGGTTTTGCCTAGAATGATCGCCTGGGTTTTGGAGGGATAGACCTTGAGCAACCACTGATTGCATCAAGCGGTGAACCGGTCAAGATGGGACTGGAGAAGGTGTTGGGAGCGCTGCAGGGTGCGGGCAAGGGAAAGATAGACGGTGTCATTGGCAAACTGGAGAAGGTGGACCACGGGTGACGGTGGCGGCATGTCCGCAGTATACAACAGGTACAGAAGGGGGGAGAGCACGGAGCCTTGGGGCACACTGGCGGAGGGAAAAAAAGGTGTAGGAATCCGTGTTATGGATGGTGACGTAGCAAGGATGGTGGGAGTGAAAAGAGCCAATGAGATGGATGTAGTTGATGGGAAGGGCGAAGGTTTGGAGCTTGAATAGGAGACCAGAATGCCATACCCGGTCATAAGCACGTTTGAGGAGCAGGGAGAGGAAGATTGTGGAGTGACGGGAATTAAGCTGTTCGGAAAGGCGATGAGTGAGGTGAAGGAGAAGGTCGTCAGAAGAGAAGGACGGCCAAAAGCCACACTGGGTAACGGATAGGAGGCAGTGCTGGCAGAGATGCTGGTGGATGCCGCGGGTGAGGATAGATTCCAGGACCTTGCTCAAGACCGAGCTAAGGCTGATGGGACGGTACGAGGAGATGGTGGAAGGTGGTTTACCAGGTTTAAGGAACATCAGGATACAGGAGGTTTTCCACAGTTTGGGGTAGTAACTGGTGGACAGCTCTACATTGTAGAGCCTGGCCAGGGTGGAGAGGAAAGAGACAGGAGCTTCACAAAGGTGACGGTGAGTGACATGATCGTGACCAGGAGCGGTGTTGCGTTTCGTGCAGTGTAGCAATGAGTAGTGATAGGTGCATTGAGTTCCGTGTGTGCAATGTTTTCCAAGTATTGGAAACCAGGAGTGAGGGGACGGACAGAGGTGTCAGTCCGATCATGGACATCTGGGAAGAGGGAGTAATCGAACTGGGGATAATTGGGGATGGAAAAGACATCGGAGAGGTAAGAGGCAAAGTGATGGACCTTACTAAGGATGTCAGGGAAGGGGTGATCATCATGGAGAAGAGGATTGTAGGGGGAGGGTTTAGTTCCGGTAAGGCAACGGCTGACCAGAACTTGGACGAGTTTATAGGTAGGGTAGCATTCAAACAGGTTCATGTCTGTCGCCAGTCCTGGCGTTTCTTAGCCACTAGCAAATTTCGCATGTGTCGCTGGAGTTGCCGGTGGCGTCGGAGTGTGTCCGGGTCACGTGTGTGGAGGAAGGCACGGTAGTGACGGTGGGATTCACGGAGGAGGAGGAAGGCCTGTGCGAGTAAGGTAGGACAGTGGGGGTGGATGGCGACTGTAGGGACGTGGGCCTCCACGGCCTCAGACAAGGTCTTCAGGAGAAAGGAGGCGGCATGGCTTACATCGTCAGGGTGGTGGTAGGTGAAGGGGTGGCTATTGACCTGGGTGGGGAGGGTATCCTGGTAGGCATTCCAGTTAGTACGGGAATAGTAATGGACGTACTTTGGGGGAGGGTCATTATGAGGGTCGGGGTGGGGGCGATGACCCTCTGGAACGGTGAGGAGGACAGGGAGATGGGCGCTACCAATATGCTCCAGGACATCCACTGTTATGCAGCCAAGGAGGTTAGGGGAGGAAAGGATAACATCGGGAGTGGAGTTGGATTCGGGACAGGTGTTCTGGGGGATGGGGATGAGGTCGCCTTGAAGGGAGGAGAGGAACCATCGCCACCGCCATAACTGGGCGGCGGAACGACTGTGGATGTTGAGGTCGGCAGCGATCACGTGGGAGAAGAAGGTATGGTCAATGTGGGAGTGGGAGATGAAGTCGAAGGGAATAGGGATGTTAGGGCAGACATAGATGGTGGCGCAGGTGACGGTAAGGCTGAGGAAGAAGAGACTAAGGATCAGGTGTTCGGTGGGGTTGGGAAGGAGAGGTTGGAGCAGAACTGGGATCTGGGGGAGGTGACCAATGGCATCTCCTTCACACGCAATCGGGAGGGGATTTTCGGAGCGGTGAAGGAGGTAGGGCGACGTGTGGACGGTGTGGTGGTGTTGGAGGAAAGTTTCATTGAGGAGCAAGGCATCCACGTGGTGGGTGGCAAGGGTGTGTAGGAAGAGATTCTTGTTGGCAGAAAGGGAGCGGATGTTGAAAAGGATATGGTGCTGTTGCGCCATGACAGGGATTTAGACAAGGGTGTCAAGACTGGAGAAGGTGAAATGGGCCTGGTTTTTGGAGTAAGTGGCATACATTTTTAAGCGGAAAATGGAATGGGCGGCGAGGGAGACCTGGTGGAGGGTGTGAGGGCGCTAGAAAGGGTGGACGTTTTATAGGACAATGATGGTGAGGAACCTGATGATGTCCTCAGCGGTGGGGGGCGAAGGGAATTGCCAGGAGGGGTGGGGGTGTCCAGAGGACAGACAGGGACAGTGAGTTCAGGAGTGATCGAAGGGGGTCGGGCTTTACACTTTTGGGAGTAGGTGGGATGGGGGAGATTGCAGGTATTGCAGGAGGGAGGGGATTAAAGGTTAGGGCACTGCCAGAGGAAGTGCGCTTGCCTACAATGCAGGCAGGTGGGGGCCTTGCGGCACTTGGCTGTTGGGTGTGCGTTATAGTGCAGACACCTCTGGCAGCGCAGGGATTGAGGAGGGGAAGGGGAGTGGACGACCTTATAGCGCTGGTTGAAGAGGAGGGCACCCTCCTTCAGGAGACAGTCAATGGAGGGGGCGTCCTTGGAGAAAACCCGCATAAGGAGGGTAGGGCCGGCCGAGTTGAAAATACAGTGGACCGCCTGCACCTCCAGTGTGGGATGCACTTTGAGCTCTGCCAATACCTCCTCTTCCGTGATCGATGGACTGAGCTGAGTGATCACGGAGGTGATGGTTGGCGGGCAAAATGGGGTTTGGGTTTGGTGGGTAGGAGATGGAGAAGGAGCAGGGATGAGGGAGACGTTGCGACCAAAATGGGCGACAGGGAGGTGGGAGAGGATGTCAGTATGGAGGGTTGGGCTGGGGGAGAAGATGAGAACGGAATCCCGTCTGGGAGTGAGGAGAGAGATGGGGCACCAGGGAAGTGTTGGCAGAGGAGGAGGGAGAGATTCAGGGCCTCGAGAAGGGAAGGATCAGGACAGGAGAGGAGGTATTTGTATAAGGAGTGGGGGAGGAGGAGGAGGAGGAGGATGCAGAGCCGGAAGAAGCAAGGCCAGGTGGGGAGACATCGACGGCATCCTGGGGGGAAGGAGGGCGGGGTGGGGCCATTTTAGGAGCAGAGGAGGTGGTGGTGCCACTAGGGTGTTTAACGGCGGCAGAAGGGTCGGTAGTGATGTGAGGGACAGGAGCAATAGGGAGGTGGCGGGAAGGGGCAGGTCCCGGCGTGGATGCAGCAGTCGGTGCAGGAGATGGTGACGATGAAGGCGACGGCGATGGCGACGGTGGTGGCGGTGATGGCGGAGGCGATGGGGAGAGTTGGGCATGGGCAGTGGCCCGACGGACCACCAACCCTAGCTGGAGCTGCAGTGACAGGCTGGGGGAGTGGGGGGAAAGGATCAGAGGGAGAGGAGTGGGAGGAAGAAGCTGAAGAGGCTGCGACAAAGAGCGAGGACGTAGCGAGAGTGAGAAGAGGAGGGATGAAAAGAGGGGGGTGTGACTGGGCACAGCATGTAATGGTGGATGTGGCGGCGGAGGGGGAAGTATAAATTATGGCTGTGGTGGTAGTGGTGGTCGTGGTGGTGGGGGCTGATATGACGACAGGGATAAACAAAAATGCACAGGATGAAAAGGAAAGGCAAAAAACCGGGGACAGACGAAGATGAAGACGGATGAAGACGAAAGCAGACGAAGACCAGAGTCCCACACTGTTGGCACTGGGGCTGATGCTGACGACAGCTGGCAAGAATGCCGCTGCTGCAGCAGATGGGGCCGGGGCCACTGCTGCTGCTGCTGCTGAAGGGCTGGCTGGCTGGCTGGCTGGCTGGACGGCTGGTGCTGGGGTGCTGGTTGGCTGGCTGGCTGGCTGCTGCCGGTTGGACCGCTGCTGCTGGCCGGGACCGCTGCTGCTGGCCGGGACCGCTGCTGCTGGCCGGGACCGCTGCTGCTGGTGCTGTTGCTGCTGCTGCTCGGCTGGACCGCTGCTGCTCAGCTGGCTTGCTGGCATCTGAAAACCTAGCGCTTCGATTAGTGCTGGAATGGCACAATCGAAGGGCGGTATCCTTTCGGAGTACTGCTGGAGATCACCGTACTGCTCCTGCACACCTTATAAAGCCGGCGGAGTACTGCAACTTCCCTGTGTCTGTGAGGCGCCTCTGCAGAAAAAGGTTTGCATTAGTCTCTAGCAAGTTCTGTTTATCTTGAAGAATTCTGTTACTCTTGATTACGCCTGCAAGTGCTTGTGTATGTTATATAGTACACAGGGGTGTCTTGAGTGTAGTCTGCCTGACAGGGGCCGTCTGTGGCAGACGTAACATACCTCCCTTCGGGGGGGGGGGGGGGAGGTGAGAGGCTCGAAAGGTCGATAGCTGCTATGTTGTGGAGATCTGCGGCTGTGGCTCCCTGGAGGAGGCTGTGGAGGCTGCCTCTTGTAGAATATGGTGATGAACGTCCTGCGATGCGGTCTGACCTGCGTACTGTTTGTGATGGTGGCATGGATGGGACCAGAGGCATCGGTTCATCTCGTCTTCCTCGGTGGACATCGGCTTCTGGGGAGGCGCCGAAGACGGGCCAGGCAGCTGGTCTGTTGGCTGCGGCTGCTATGTTGGTGGTGCTGGTGGCGGCGACTGATGCCCTGAAACGTCACACATGCAACGAGTAGATGGCATTAGTGAAGGGGTCTGTGTAGGTGGTCCGGAATGGCTTGTAGAGGTCGTGGTACTCCGCATCGCAGGGTGCGGTGCAGGTGTCTCATTGTAGCGAGGATGCAACTGATTTCGATGGCGACGGACTATGTGGCCATCGAAGAGGACATCAAAAAGCTGTCGACCCCGGTAACACTGAATGATGGTGGGTAGCCAACCTGCATTATCGCTAAAACCTCGGGTTCAGACTAAGGAGCCTGGGAAGAACCAGGACTGTCCAGAAGGTATCTCACTACATGGAGAGGGCAAGAGAAGATGTAGGAGGGTCCTGGGTTGGCAGCCGTTGATTACTTGCTCTGGGCTTTTGTCCCCTATTGGAGTGGTTCAGAGCATCTTCATGGGAGTGGTCTATGGTATATTTGAGCATCTGTGTCTTGAAAGTTCTGACCACTCGTTCCGCTTCCCCATTGGACTGGGGATGGAATGGCGGGGTGAGAGGATTCTGGATGCCATTGTCGAAGCAAAATGAGAGGAATTCCTGGCTTCGAAATTGTGGTCCATTGTCTGTGACTATGGCTTTACGTAATCCTTCCAAGCAAAATATTTTTGCTAGGGCTGATAAGGTAATGTGCTTGGTGATTGCTGAACACAGAACGATGTACAGGAAATGGGAAATTCATCCGTAACTAGGAGCCATTGGTGGCCCAGAAATGGGCCCGCGAAGTCAAGGTGGATGTGTTCCTAGGGACCGTTCAGCATAGGCCACAGAAGGAATTTTGGGGGGAGGGTGACAGGGCTATTGTTGGGCACAGACGGTACAGTGCTGCACCATCTCTGTCATGTCAGACGTGAGGCCGATCCAAGAAACATACCTTCTTGCGTTGGATTTGGTGCAAACGATCCCCCAATGCCCTTGGTGAGGAATGTGCAGGATCATCAGCTGCAGGAACCTCCAAACGATGACCTTCGGTTCTGCTGAATCTAAGCGAAGGAGGACTCCATCCCCCACTGAAAGCTGGTGTCAGATGGAATAGTACAACCGGAGGTGGTGTTGATCCTAAGGAGGCGGCGACGATTGTCAATCATAGAGAACACAGTGTCGGACGACTCGGAGGAGGGAATCTTCTGCAGTGGCTGCAGCTACTTTGACAGCTGTAATGGTACGTCATCATCAATCCGAAAAACGAGGAGGTCCAACTGGTCAAAAGCAGGGTCTGGAACATGTGGTAGATGTGACAAGCCATCTGCGTTGGCGTGCTAAGAGGTCGTACAGAAATGCATGGTGTAGCGAAACTGGGATGGGAACAACGCCCAACGCTGGAGATGTTGAGATGTTTTGATCGGTAATCGCGCGAAAGGCGCAAATAAAGAGAGGAGCGCTTTGTGGTCAGTAATATTGTGAAAGGACTTGCCATAGAGAAAGGGATAGAACTTGGAACAGTAAAAGCCATGGAAAGTGCTTCTTTCTCGATTTGGGATATTTGATTTGTGCTGTGCAGAGAGCTTTTGAGATGTATGCTATGGGGCGCTCTGTGCCATCCGGCAATTTGTGAGACAGGATGGCCCCCACACCATACTCAGAGGCGTCTGTAGCAAGTATCAAAGCAAGATTTGGATCACAAGGCATGAGGCATGCAGCGGATTGGAGTTGTTGTTTGAGGATATGGAAGGCGGTCTCGCAGACTGGGGTCCAACAGAATGGGACATTCTTGCGGCAAAGGTGGAATTGGGGTGCTGCCACTTGAGCAGCAGAAGGAACGAATTTCCTGTAATACGAAATTTTGCCCAAGAAGGTCCCGGGGACAGGGCAGGTTGTTAATGGCGTCGATATATGAGAAACATGGAGGAACGCCCTTCTGGGAAATGATGTGACCCAGATAGGAAATAGATTTTTGAAAAATGAACATTTAGAAATATTACATTTCAGACCTGCAGTTTGAAGGCGGAGGAAGAGGAGGCGGAGGTTGGTTAGGTTATTGTTTTTTAACGTCCCGTCGACAACGAGGTCATTAGAGACGGAGCACATGCTCGGGTTAGGGAAGGATGAGGAAGGGAATCGGCCGTACCCTTTCAAAGGAACCATCCTGGCGTTTGCCTGAAACGACTTAGGGAAATCACAGAAAACCTAAAGTAGGAGACGGGATTGAATCGTCGTCCTCCCCAATGCGAGTCCAGTGTGCTAACCACTGCGCCACCTCGCTCGGTGCGGAGGTTGGATATGTGCTCTTCGGAGGAGGACCAAATGACGACTATGTCATCGAAGTAATTTATACACCCAGGATAACAGTGAGAAGGTGTACAAGGTATCTTTGAGAGATTGCAGGAGCACTGGCTAAACCGAACATGAGTCGGTTTAGTTGGAACAGGCCGAAAGGAGTATTTATAACTGGGCATTGTCGGGAGGAAAGATCAAGAGGAATTTGGAGATATGCTTCTGCTTGGTCGATTTTGGGAAAGTAGGAGCCCCCTGCCAATTTGCGAAAAAGATCTTCCGGTCGTGGAAGGGGATAGTCGTCAATGAGAAGCTGTGGGTTGACCGTAAAGTCACTGCAGAGTCGAAGGCGGCGGCCAGGCTTCTGCACGACGACTAAAGGCGTGGACCACAAGCTGAACCGCACGGGCTGGAGAACCCCCCTTCCTCTTTGAGCGGCTGTTGAAGTGCCATTGGTAACTGGCGTGCGCGGAAGTAGCGGGGCCTGGCTGCGGGATGGAGTTGGAGCGACGCCTCAAAGTCCTTGGCACAGGCTATGTCGGGTGAAAACAGGTCCGGAATTCATTACAGAGTGCATCAACTGCAGGTAAAGGAACGTGCTGAGACGCTAGGTGAACATCGTCCACAACGGAAAATCCGAATAAGCGGAAGGCGTTCAGTCCGAATAAGTCTGCTGTGGAGGAATTGTTGACAACCAGAAACGTGATTGGACGGTTTAGGGTCTGGAGAGAGGGGTTGTGAACCAATAGTGGCATATGAAGTATAATTAATCAAGGATACTGCTGTGCCTGTGTCCACTTGCAGACACAGAGGCTTGTCATTGATAGTGACGTCTATAAGAATTTTCGATGTCGAGGAGTTGTCTACTTGGTTGACGTCCATTGGGGTGTTGTTGAAGCCGTCTGGATATGGCCTGGGCTGGTGGTTGTTGGAGGTGGTGGTTTTTGCGCGACAGACGGACGCTAAATGTCCTTCCCTGCCGCAGTGTGTGCAATGCGCCCAGCGGTCTGGGCAATCGTTTCTAACATGTGTGGAATAGCAGGTAGGGCAGGAGGGCAGGCGGAGACGATCCCCACGACGACGTTGCTGGTTGTGTTGTTGCTGCAGTGGCTTCTGGCTCCGGCCGGGATGGTGTGACTCGGCGTCTTGTTGTGGAGGCGGTCTCCGACCGCGGCGACGGTAGGAGCGCGGCGTTGAGCCTTGGATTGCTGCGACGTCTTCGGCTTACGTCGTGGCGTCGTCACGGATTGCTGCTACATCTGCCCAGGATTCCAGTCGACGATCGGCGGCTGTAGAAATTTCGAACTTGTAGGCTAGTTCTATGATGTGCTCGAGGGACGGTATTCTAACTTGCCGTCGTGGCGGAAAGCGGCGTCTGGCACTGCCTGTATCAAGTGGTCACGCACCATGTCATCAGCGTATGATTGCTTGGAAAGACGTGTGTGAAACTTACATTTTCTGCTAAGACCTTGCAGGTCGGCGGCCGACTGGCATTGGCAGAACTCGACGCGGGCTGTGAGTACATGATATCGTCGTTTGTAGTAGGCATTTAACTTCGCACAGATGGTGGTGAAGGTGAGGGAGTCGGGGTCCAGCGGCTGTAGTTTCGTGAGCAGGATGTACATCTTCGATTGGTTCCATGACAAGAAAAAAGCGCGCTGCCTGTCTTCTTGGGTGACTTGATGAATTGTGAAGTGTTGCCGGATACGTCGTTCGTATGTTTCTCATTCTTCAACTTCATCGTTGAATATTTGGAACGGCGGTGGCGTCGCGGGGCGGTGGAGGCTTCGGATTTCGGCGATTAGTTGTGTCTGAGTTTCCAAAAACTGGTGCAGAAATCCTTGAAAGAATTGTTGCCATTCCGTAGGTGCTGCTGTCATAACCATGATGGTCATCCGTATACTCAATATTGTAAAACACTCAGTATAATGTTTATTGAAACTCAACTACACTTCTCGAACAATCACTACATGCACACAAAGAAAACAAATAACATGTAGACGACTATTCATCAAGAGCGTCGTTGAAGTCCGTCGGAGCTGGTCCTAGCTCTGTGAGGAAGTAGCTCTACTGCTGGCCTTATGAAGCCAGCGGAGTATTCCAATTTCCCTGTGTCTGTGAGGCGACCCCTGCAGAAAAAGGTTCGCATTAGTCTCTAGCAAGTTCTGTTTATTTTGAAGAATTGTTTTCCTCTTGGTTGCGCCTGCAAGTGCTTGTGTATGTTACATGGTACACAGGGATGTCTTGAGTGTACTCTGCCTAGCAGGGGCCGTCTGTGGCAGACGTAACATCATCGATGACAATCTTCCAGTTATGATCAGTACCAATTAAAAGCTGATGGGCGTATCTTCTTGGGAATCTGTCTGTGGATCAGATAACTGTAGTGTGCAGACATGGGCTACATTCTTAGTATCTTATGGAACTCAGGGCTGAGGAGTGGAGTAGGACTGGTCACTCTCATAGGCGTTGATGCAAGTCGTAAAGTTAGTTCACACCGTTCTAAAATGGAAATTGACAAAGTTACGTCATTGTGAGGAGCTAGTATGAGATTCGAACGTGCAAACACTAAGTTGACCTTCGTCCAAGGCAGGCAATTTCAAATCATCTGTTAGTGATTTTGCAATGAAGCATGCTTGGCTTCCATTGTCTAGCACTCATCGAGTAAGTTTCCTTAGTCCTGTTGGTCCTACGATGCGAACCTGAGTAGTTTGCAAGAAGGTAAGGGTGGTTGTAGTTGCAGAAGTAATTTCAGAAGTAATGTTGCTCTGTGGTGCTTTCTTACACGTCGTACCTTCGATGCATGTCGACTTGTAATGTGGTATATTACAGTTGGCACAAAATGCGCTACCCGTCTTCCTGCACTCTGACATTTTATCTCCTACGTTCAGACATAGAAAACACTGATTAGTACTTTTCAGTTCCTGATTTCATTCAGTGAGGTCAGTAACTTTATTACATTCTTGAGCCCAATGGCCGCGTTCTTCGCAAAAGACGTAAAATAGGCCGTAGTTTTTATTGCCCTTGGGTAATGTTTGTTCCAGATTAGTGTGGACATAAAGGTCTGCAGCTCTGTGACTTTAAGTCAACGTTTTATTGTCACATCCGATCTTCTGCAAAGAAGGCGCTGCGTCATTTCCGTTCCTATACATTCCATCAACTGAATTATGTTACATTTTTCTAAGACCGGTTTGCCTGACATGATTGAGCCAGCGTCGGCATATGTTATCAGGTTAAGTTTTGAGAATTTCTGTGCTAGTAAGCGACCACAGGCATTTACGTCCTCATCGAGCGCGCCCAAGCTTGGATGTGGCCGTTGCACTCAGTAAATGTAGAATTAAGAGGTTCTGGAATTGGAAATTGAAAGGGTTTAATAGTTTATAAATAATACATGTGAGCTTGTGTAATTCTATTTTTATCGCCATAGCTTGCTATTAGAGATTATTTATACACTATGTGATCAAACGTATCCGGACACCTGGCTGAAAATGACTTACAAGCCCTTCATCGGTAATGCTGAAATTCATTGTGGTGTTAACCCACCCTTAATCTTGATGACAGCTTCCACTCTCACTGGTATAGGTTCAATCAGGTGCTGAAAAGTTTCTTTGGTTATGGTAGCCCATTATTCACGGTGCTCTGCACTGAGAAGAGGTATCGATGTCACTTGGTGAGGCCTGGCACGAAGTTGCGTTCCAACACATCCCACAGGTGTTCTACAGGATTCAAGTCAGTACTTTGTGCACGCCAGTCCATTACAGGGATGTTATTGTCGTGTAACCACTCCGCCACAGGCCGTGCATTATGAACAGGTGCTCGATCGTGTTGAAAGATGCAATCGGCATCCCCGAATTGCTGTGGGAAGCGAAAAAGTGCTTCAAACGTCAATGTAGACCTGTACTGTGATAGTGCCACGTACAACAACAAGGGGTGCAGGCCCAATCCGTGAAAAACATGACCACACCATAACAACACCGCCTCCGAATTTTGCTGTTGGCACTACACAAGCTGGCAGATGACGTTCACCGGGCATTCGCCTTATCCACAACCTGCCATCGGATCGCCACATTGTGTACCGTTATTTGTCACTCCAGGTTTTCCTTTGTTCAATCGTTCAATGTTTACGTTCCTTTCACCAATCGAGGCGTCGTGTGGCATTTCCCGGCGTGATGTGTGGTTTATGAGCTGCCACTCTACGATGAATTCCAAGTTGTATCACCTCCCACCTAACTGTCATAGTACTTGCAGTGGATCCTGATGTATTTTGGAATTCCTATGTGATGGTCCGGATAGAGGTCTGCATATTACACATTACGACCATGTTCAACTGTCGGCGATCTCTGTCAGTCAACAGACGAGTTCAGCCTGTATGTTTTGTGCTGTATGTGGCCCTTCACGTTTGCACTCACTTCACTATCACATAGGAAACAGTTGACCTAGGGATGTTTAGGAGTGTGGAAATCTCACGTACAGACATACGGCACAAGTGACACCCAATCACCTGACCACAGTCTAAGTTCGTGAGTTCCGTGGAGCACCCAATTCTGATCTCTCACGATGTCTTATGACTACTGACGCCACTGATATGGAGTACGTGGCAGTAGGTGGCAGCACAGTGGACCTAATATGAAAAACGTATATTTTTGGGTGTGTCCGGATGATTTTGATCACATAGTATATGTGCCAGAGCTCACAGCAATACCATCAGCTAAATACTTCGGGTCTCCTTTTAAGCAGCCACGCAAAAATTTGTGTTTATGAATGGTTAGAATGGTTTAAATGGCTCTAAGCACCATGGGACTTAACAACTGAGATCATCAGTCCTCTAGACGTAGAACTACATAACCTAACTTAACCTAAGGACCTCACACATATCCATGGCAGCAGTAGCGCAGTCCCGGACTGAAGCGCCTAGAACTGCTCGGCCACAGCGGCCGGCATGAGTGGTTGACATCGTGGCATCTCGATCAATCGATTGTTTTAATTGTTCTCAAAAATGAGTCCAGTTCTCATCATTTCCAGAAAAGGTCTCAAGCTTTATAATGGGCAGTCTGTTATTAGGTGGTGAACAACTGAAGTGACGATCGCAGCAGGTTGTTTATCATTGAGGTAGTGTGAGACAAGGAATTCGTACGCTTCCTCTCCATTTCCAGTAACATGCTTACAATAGCGCGCTTGGCTGCATCTATGTATTCGTCACATTTGAACACATTAGCGTAATCACCGTCATCGAGAAGACCGAATATCAAGTTAATGTCAGTGTGTACAATGGTTCCTGCAGTCGATCTTTGGAATATTCGTTACCTTCAGTGGTATTTGTGTCATTATAGTTGCGCTATTTCGCTCAAAATACGTGTAATATTAGCTCCTGCTCTCACCCATACTCTTTTCAAACGTTGCAACTGGCAGTTGTTATCGGCGTTTTCCGTGTCAGACATCGCATCAAGGTAGTACGTGGTTTAGTGAACAACTTACAAGTGACAGCACCTGTTATAAACAATCTAAAGGCGTAGCATTAGATCTGCTAATCCATTAAAACACCAATCGCACAGCTACAATCGCACTATAGAGGGACCGTTACAAATGGCACTACAAAATGCGTGGCGTTATAATTCAGATGAACTTAACTGTGTATGCAGGCGGTTGTCGTTGTAGAGTTTGTTGTATAGTGTGGCAAATAGCTGCAGTAAACCCCTCTTGGTATTGCCGCGTGACGTGGGCCCAAATTCATGATTCAGAATAGCAATCGTGGAAATCAGTTCCCGTGTTTCGACACCAATTCAAATGTCGTGAATCACAGTAGTAACCAGCGATTTACAGTGTAGCACAACACTGTATTCGACAGTTTCAGAACATACGTTTACTGCATGCTACGTCTCAGGAAGAGTATTACTAATCAGGGATCTAAAAGTCCTCACGACTTCAGTTCCCTACATTAACTAACTTCATTTACCAATCCAGGTTTTCTTTGCAGTAACAGTAAACAAGCATCATCAAGTTCAGAGAGAGAGAGAGAGAGAGAGAGAGAGAGCGAGAGAGAGAGAGAGAGAAGCGGACGATGGACAGAGAGGGGGAGGGGAAGAAATGGACAGAGAAAGGGGGATTGAAGAGATGGACAGAGAGAGGGATGTGGAGGAGATGGAGAGAGATCGGGGCAGTGAGAGGGCTGAGGAGAAGGATCTGGACCAAGAGTGGGTGGGGGGGATGAAAAGGAGGAGAGGGACAAAGAGATTGGGAGAAGGAGATGTATAGAGAGAGGGAGAAAGGGATTAGTTTGTATGTAAAATTCCCGCACATAATTAGCTGTTGCAAAGTATTGTCAGTTTTGTCAGCAACACATTACTTGTTTCTTTTAATTTTAGTAGTGAGTTTAATTATTATACAGAAAGAAATGTTATTAGTATTTGAGTTTGTGCCACCTATATTTGCTATGTATGTATGAATGTACTTCAGTGTTGAAGTATGCTACTGTAAGTTTATGTAAAGTTACTAAGTTTTATTTGTTAAATATATTTTTTTAAATGTAGTATATAATTGACAGTAATAAATTGTTCCTGTTATTGATACTGACGTCACACACCAAGGTTAGCAATCTCACATTAACTGTTTATTACCTCTAATGAAAAAGTGGTAAAATGTGCCACTTTAATTACGATGAGTCATCATGATTTTGATAGAACTAATATGCAAATTTTCAGTTTACAAACTGATGTATTTGTGATCTGGTTTTGATTTATGTTTTAATGCCCGACCCGCATTATGTTCTTTTTATGACGTAACACTGAGGATAGTACACAGCAGCTGAAATCGATCTGCAAACCATGATTAAATATTTACGACCGATGCTGCCCATCCTTACCCATCCTTCTATCTTGGATCTCATTAATTCCAAATATCCTAGGCTAGGTACTCAGTTGCACAGTTGATGAACCTGGCAAAAATATTAAATGAAACAATTTCTAAGCTCTAGCATGAACCAAATTCTATACCTAGACAGGATCAAGCAAAATTGCAAGTGTTGGGTTTTGTGTGTGTGTGTGTGTGTGTGTGTGTGTGTGTGTGTGTGTGATGAAATATCGACTACTCTCACATCAGTGATAAAATAAGCCTGGTGGTAACTATCTTCAAGAGAAAAAGTCAGTAACACGATCTGACTCGAAAATATGTGAAAAGCAGTCACCCACATTATAAATACAGTATATTGCTCGTGAATGAATAGTTTCATGAAGGCAAGAAATCACTTTGAACATGTGTTTGCTTTCCACTTAAAGTGTCCATCTGTGCTGTTGGGCATTCATCCCTGTCGGGTACAATAAATTCAGAATGCAGAAAATAGTTAACTAGCTAAAATGTCAGTGAGGCAGTGCAACCACAAGTCTCATATCACCATCCATAACATATCACATGTAGCCTCACCCTACTCAGCTAACTAACCACATAGAGATTGCAATTGGTTTGTGATTTATCAAAGTGAGTGTAAGTAGCATGGTAGCTTAGTAGTGCGGCATGTTTTAAATGAATGGAAGTATAAACGACAATATTTTTCTGAGAAATGAGTTTACAAGACCTGATATCAATAAGGAACAAACTGACCTTTCAGGACAGTTGATACACTTTAACATCTCGTAGGAATAATCGAACCTACATACATCCTTGCTAACCAAGACTTCCTCACTGCAATTCGTAATTCAGTATCATCTGCACAAAAAGTAATCTTATACTTTGTGACCAATTAACTTACATAAATTTGTGATTATGCAGTAACCAGCTTCCCTATTCCCACTGATTGTACTGCGTGGGAACACGTGGCTGAATAGCTGCACACAAAATAATACTAGTAAACACAACTACAAACCTCACATAAAAAACTGGGCTTGAGCACTGAATATAAACTGGAATGAATCATTGCATACCGTAATTTCTGCTTAATAACTTGGATCTATGTTAACCAACGGTCACTTCCATCAGAGTAAAGTGGCGTAACGTAATGTAACCTTGAAAGTAACTCGGAAAATTCCCCACAGTGACTTAAAAAAGAAAAGTTTTTATCAATACATATTGTAACTGGTTACTGCAGAGCATCAAAGATTATAGCAAAAAAATATCATGGCTCACAAAAAGGTAAAATAAGAGTTAATGAAAGAGCTGACCAGAGGGCATTGTTTTAACTATTTGCAGAAATATCTGGAAAATATGCTGTAATTGACTGGCGAGGTGAAGGGAATAGGTTCTTGCGGTATTAATACTGCTAAATACGATCCTCATGCCAGGCTACATCGTTCTATCAAGCTTTTCGACTGTGTACTTGTTTTCAGAAGAGATGTTCTCTTTGACATGAGTATATACGCAACTTTTGAAATAGTTTTTCTAACCATCTTCTGATAAGCTAGAAGTTATAATATAGTCTACAATAACAGTAGCTCACCCTGTATCTATGCTATATAAAGTGGGGACAAGATGAGATACGTTTTGTTATGGTTGTGCACGCTTGCTACATGTAACAACAGATACTGGCATGATAACCCACTTGGCGGATTTTATGCCACAATAGACAGTTCTGGCCTTTTTGCCATTCTTTCGTAGTGTTCCTTGGATAATTTTTAGAAAAATTTCAGCATCAATAATAACAAGCATTATATCAATGTACTTATCAAGAATGTTCAAGTTTCATTTAGTAAAAAAGTTTAAAGTTCTACTTAAAAACCCATATTTCCCTGAATATTATGGTTGTTACAAATTTTAAGACTACTAGAATGCAGCAAAATTAGCTTCTGTGTGCCCGCTGTCATTTACCAAAACCTTCATTTCGATTTCTTCAACCATTCACGAATTAAAAGGGATGATACATCTTAACGTAACTCACCCTGTATGTAAATAAAACTGAAAAAAAGACATCGAAAGACAGACATATCAAATTATGCAAAGAGATACCTGATAGTGGAATCTTTATAACATATAATCTTATGCCATTACAAGTCAAGTGGTAAAATTATCGGTCAATCAAAGAGTATAGTGATGTGTGTGGGGCCTCAATCTGACAAAACATTCATGACAGTCCATGGTGGAGAAAATTAACTACTCCCTCCCTCAATATGAATTCATTAATTTCCATATAACTTACTAAGCCTGCCTTAATAACATCAAGGTAATTATATTAATACTTTACACAATAATTTAAGCTTCTAGAGTCTCCTCAGAAACAGTTTTTATTCAGGTAACCGAATTTTATACAATAATCTGAGAAGTGCTGCTAATGTTAAATCACATTAATAGGTCAATACAGTAAGTTAGTGCTAACAAAATATCAGTCTTAAAGAGGTGTCTGCATTTATTTCTAGAACTATCACTGGATATAATGAATGTAAGACACATGGTGGTGTGAGCTAAGATACACATGTGCATTCGAAACAGACCTACTTGTTCATTTATAAATTGCCTATAGCCATTATCAGGTGTACTCGGAATAATGCAAGAATGGGTTACTTCACTAACTAAACTTCTCACATCGCTTTCTAGAAAATTTTAATGTTAGGTTCCTAAGCAGTGGGAAAAATAGCTAACTGTATGTATAATGGCTGGTGAAAATGTAATGTCAGTCTGATTTGTTGGTTTTTAAGACATTCTGCTTTTTATCATTTCAGTAGGATGGATATTAGTATTTTTTAAGTTACTGTACATAAATAGTTTGTTGTTGGGTAAAATCTGTAAATGAAAGATAATTAACACATATCAAATACCTTAGGGGACTCAAACTATTAACTTGCCAATTTGCTTCAAATTCAGAAAGCCTGCCACCATATAATGGATATGAAACTCATACACAGCATTCTCTATGGTGTAGAAAAGATTACAATTGTTACATCTTGTCAAAATATAATGAGAATTTATTTGTCCTCAATAATTTCTAGATATTGTCAAATATTATGTTAGCTGCCCTGTCAGTAAGAAGAACAGCAGTATTTCTTAAAAATAATACACTTTTATCATTTGCAGAAACGAGGATGTTATTAGTAGAAGTTTTTTTTCATATTGCAGGTGTTAGGGGTAGAGGTACAGCTTTTATGATAATTGGCATCTTAATATGTCTCCACTTCACTGTGTACACTTACTTTTTCTCGGTATGTAATTGTCTTCCCACAAACACAGTACATAATTTACTATCTGATGTTTTCTTCATGATCGTAAATGCGACACAAAGTGGACTACGTTTGTCTTATTGATTAACAGTTTAGTGTCTAGGTGTCCACAGTTCAGTACTTGACCTACTGTCCAGGGGAGAACAAATATTAATGGCTTGCTTGTACCACATGTGATTGGCAGTGCAAACCAACCGAAAAATGTACCACTTATAATAACTGTAACTATTAATCTGCAAATGAAGTAAATACTAATGTAGCATTTTTGAGGACATTGTCCTCAGTCATCAATAGAAATACCTACAAATATACCCCGAACACTCTGTATATTAGAAACAACACGAAACTGGGACTAGAACTAACAGATGACACCAAAGTCAGAATGCCTTGAACTGTGAGATGAATATTATACTCATTCACTATGTTTTCTATCATAACTTGCTTATTTTAAAAGCTTTGCACACGCTCAGTAAAAAATGGGACAGCGTTCACTGTGAAAATAGGGGCCACAATAGCTAAAATACTTTATAATAATACAGTTGTCGCTGTTCTCCTTGCTTGACAGTATGTCAAGCTGTCATAAAACAAAAGTGATACTGGTGGAGAACTTTTATTGCACTTATCCTCTAGATAATTTTACAAGCAATAAATGTCTCTACGATTTTTTGTGCTCTGTTGCAAATTTCTGTGTAGTGTGGGAATATTACTGACATCTATGTGTGAACATTATTCACATAGTTCACTTTCCATTAACTGTGTACTATTCAATCATAATAACTGAACACATTTACATTCTCTGTCTAATACAAGAGTCCACACAACATTTATTTACTTATAAACACAGTTCATTCGTTTGCACAGTTCATCTGCACAGAACGTTAACATTCCCAGCAGCATGCTGCCTGCTAAGATATTCTTACCAAATTGTGGTTCTGATAGTGTGTAGGGGCATTGGACAAAAAAACTTCTAGAAAAAAGTTTTTAAAGTATACTGTTTGTGCTTTCGCTTTCTAGGGACTATAGGTCATTGTTGGCTATTGACAATAGAGCTTATTGGACGTAGTCATACTTGAGGAAAAAACAACTCCAGTATAAGATTCCCATACTTACTTGTAGAAGATAAGGTCACAGAGTTAAGCCAGCGTTAGTGAGGTGTTTTGGTATGAAAATTCTGTATCACAGTTGACAACATTGGCAAGATAGGTACCACTTGTCTTGTATACAGTATTTAATTTGTGGTGTGCAACGAAATATTGAATTGTTGTGGGGAACTTCCCCTTCAAGCTCAAGTGTCTTTTGAATCCAAGTGCATTGAAATCATTTGTATATTGTGTTCAGGATTTGTGGATAGTGAATGCATACTGCTGCTAAGACCCTGTTATTGAACAACTTTGTAATAAAGTCACTCATTAACTTTTCAGAACTAGTTTACTTAATCTGCAGAATATCAATGGTCGGATAAAGTGGACTCTGAAAATTCATTGTAGGTGAACATCAGCTGTTTATTTTTATGCTCAGTACATTTAGTATGAAAATAAGTGCTGATGGTCATCTACAATGAAGTTTCATAATTATTTAGCAGCTGGAGAGCCTCACCTTACTGCAAATTTGTAAAATGGACTAATTTTCTCCCGACCCAGGTACTCTGGGCCATGAGTTTGAAATCACAGATAAAAACTGTGGGGGCAAGTGGAAACACTTCATCGAATTACTTTACTCACTTTCGCTGCGAATAGTAGTAGTAGTAGCCTTCTGAGGAACTCGAAGCTTCTGTGCTGATATCACGATTCCTCTAGGTGCTCCTGTCTTGTGCTGCCGCTTGACAGTTATTTATTCCCAAACTTTTGCATATGCAATCAATTTCACTGCGCCAAGTACTCCTAGGTATCCCCCTTGGTCTTTTACCATATGGCTTCTCCCTGAATATTCTTAACACAATTTGGTCTTCTTCAGTTCTCATCAGATGTCCAGCCCATTGCAGTCTTCTAGCATTTATTATGCTTACTATTGATGGTTCTTGTGACAGCTCATAGATTTCTGTGTTGTGTCTTCTCTTCCAGCATTGGGATTCATTGACATAATATGGACCAAAGATTTTTCTATAAACTTTATTCTCAAACACTTGTAAATAGTGGTGTTCTGTTTTCGTTACGCTCCACGTTTCACGCCTATAGATTAGAACTGATCTGATGATTATATTATATAACTTTCTTTTAGTTTTCATAGACAGCAGCCGGCAGCGGTGGTCTCGCGGTTCTAGGCGCTCAGTCCGGAACTGCGCGACTGCTGCGATCGCAGGTTCGAATCCTGCCTTTGGCATGGATGTGTGTGATGTCCTTAGGTTAGTTAGGTTTAGGTCTAGGGGACTGATGACCACAGATGTTAAGTCCCATAGTGCTCAGAGCCATTTGAACCTCTTGTGAACCTACACAGCAGTTTGGACCCTAAGAGATTTGGGATATTGCATAATAGGCTCGGTTAGTATTTTGCATTCTCAAATACATTCACTAACAAACTGGACACTTTTGTCGAGTTAGATAAGGCAGTGATAGATATGGATAACATATGGTCTAATGACGAAAAGCATTGCACTCTTGAATGCTAGTGTCAGACATGTTCTACTAAGAACACGTGATCTGATAATAAAGGGAAACAGTTTGCAACTGAAAGCAGAACTTCCTTCTACTGCTATCAGTTAGGTCACCTACTGCATGGTTGTGAAGCAAGGTTAAATGGAGCTGACTCCATTGGTCGGTATCTCATGTCGGGGGCCATGGTGGCTCACTGGAAGGCTGTAATAACGCCATGGCTGTTTCGAGGTCGGATTTCTCCTTTGTTTGCACCACCTTAAGCCATGAATCTACATGTGCTTCGATTGGGTCAAGTAGCAATATATCTCTGCTTGATTATCAATGGTGTCAGTATTGTGAGACTGCTCACCTTTGTAAACTTCCTTCATTGCAATTACTTTTCAAGCAATGTCTTACCATCTATTGTGAAATGCCGCATGCGTTAGTTCGAAATGCTTCGGTTTAAATGTTCGTGTGTTGTGATATCCAGTAAGCTTTATCCCTGAAAAGAATGTGTTGTTTCTCTATGACTTTGTAAAGAAGATGGGTGTATTTTAAGTTACAACTGTAAGGAGCAGCCCAGCAAGAGATATTGTTATGCAATCATAATTATATGTAAGGGGTTTGTAATTCTCAAACGATAGTCTTTTCTTTTAATGGGGTTGATCTCAAATAATTACAGTCCCAGCAACTGCTTAAATTACTTGATCACATTTGTGATGTCCTTAGTGATGAATTAGGTATCATGGACAAAACTTAGTATCAGTTTCAGCTTACTGGTCAAATTCTAGTTCGTCAAGGTCGTTATCTCCTCCTGAAATGATGCAACTACATTGGATCATACGTCAGCTTTTGGCCATTGGGGTGATTAGGTCATCACTGTCACCGAATGCTTCACTTACCTTTTTAATACCGAAGAGTGAAGGTGTGGGTTATCGGCCAGTGCTGAATTTCCAGGTGCTGAACCAAGAGGTGGTAATGGAATTGGTCCTCTTGCCCAAACTCCATAAATATTTCATGTGGTTTGCTGGAGCCTAGTACTTTACCATTCATGGTATTGATCACGCCTAGTATCAGGTGTCATTAGCTGAACTGTGTAAAATCCTCTTAGCACATTTTATACAGCCTGGAATTTGTTCCAGGGTAACAAAGTACGCTCTAGTTTCCCTAGAAGCAGATCTGTGTCAACACGTTTATTGGATTCTGTTTTAGATGAACTTCCTCTTAGATGAATTTAAAATCATGTGTGCCATTTACAGGAATCAGGGTAAACGTAAAGCCTCCTGAAGTTCATTCGGCTCACCAGAAAATACCTTTTTTCGAGTATGTTGTCTCATCTAACGGCATCAGGGTTGATGAAGATCACATTAAGGCTATATTTCAGTTTCCTCCACTTAAGTCTAAGAAAAGTATAAATTTTGTGAAGTTTTTTGGTTTGGTAATAGTTGTTTAGTGGTTTCAATAAAAGTTGTTGCTTTATTAGTGGAGAGAAAATTTCGAAACCACTGTTCTGTAAATAGTTATACTGGTGTAATTGAAGTTTCCTAAAGTAGGTGTTTGTTTTTTTCAGTAATTGTAAAATTTTACCAAGAGTGAAAAATGTCATAGGTTTGTGAGTAGTTGGTTACAGTGTGGGATTTGTTCAAAGTATTTTCATTTTTTCATTGGGAGGGTGGGGGGGGGGGGGGTTGCAGTGGGAAAGCCAGTGGGCATTCTAGTGAAATCCTCTCCTTTGGAGAAAAGAGAACCACTTGTATGAATATCAAAAGCTCAGATGGAGACCCAGTTCTAAGCAAAGAAGGGAAAGCAGAAAGGTGGAAGGAGTATATAGAAGGTCTATACAAGGGCAATGTACTTGAGGACAATATTATGGAAATGGAAGAGGATGTAGATGAAGATGAAATGGGAGATACGATAATGCACGAAGAGTTTGACAGAGCACTGAAAGACCTGAATCGAAACAAGGCCCCGGGAGTAGACAACATTACATTAGAACTATTAATGGCCTTGGGAGAGCCAGCCCTGACAAAACTCTACCATCTGGTGAGCAAGATGTATGAGACAGTCAAAATACCCTCAGACTTCAAGAAGAATATAATAATTGCAATCCCAAAGAAAGCAGTTGTTGACAGGTGTGAAAAGTGTCGAACAATCAGTTTAATAAGCCACAGCTGCAAAATACTAATACGAATTCTTTACAGACGAATGGAAAAACTGGTAGAAGCCGACCTCGGGGAAGATCAGTTTGGAATATATTGACCTTACGACTTACCTTAGAAATAAGATTAAGGAAAGGCAAATCTACTTTTCTAGCATTTGTAGACTTAGAGAAAGCTTTTGACAATGTTGCCTGGAATAATCTCTTTCAAATTCTAAAGGTGGCAGGGGTAAAATACAGGGAGGGAAAGGCTATTTACAATTTGTACAGAAACCAGATGGCAGTTATAAGAGTCGAGGGGCATGAAAGGGAAGCAGCGGTTGGGAAGGGAATGAAGCAGGATTGTAGCCTCTCCCCGATGTTATTCAATCTGTATGTTGAGCAAGCGGTAAAGAAAACAAAGGAAAATTTAGGAGTAGGTATTAAAATCCATGGAGAAGAAATAAAAACTTTGAGGTTCGCCGATGACATTGTAATTCTGTCAGAGACAGCAAAGGACTTGGAAGAGCAGTTGAACGGAATGGACAGTGTCTTGAAAGGAGGATATAAGATGAACATCAACAAAAGAAAAACGAGGATAACGGAATGTAGTCGAATTAAGTCGGGTGATGCTGAGGGAATTACATTAGGAAATGAGACACTTAAAGTAGTAAAGGAGTTTTGCTATTTGGGGGGCAAAATACCTGATGATGGTAGAGAAGACATAAAATGTAGACTGGCAATGTCAAGGAAAGCGTTTCCTAAGAAGAGAAATTTTTTACCATCGAGTATACATTCAAGTGTCAGGAAGTCGTTTCTGAAAGTATTTGTATGGAGTGTAGCCATGTATGGAAGTGAAACATGGACTGTAAATAGACAAGTAGAGAGTAAGTAGACAAGAAGAGAATAGAAGATTTCGAAATGCGGTGCTACAGAAGAATGCTGAAGATTATATGGGTAGATCACATAAGGAATGATGAAATATTGAATAGAATTGGGGACAAGAGGAGTATGTTGCACCACTTGACAAAAAGAAGGGACCGGTTAGTAGGTCATGTTCTGAGGCATCAAGGGATCACAAATTTAGCATTGGAGGGCAAAGTGGATGATAAAAATCTTAGAGGGAGAGCAAGAGATGAATACACTAAGCAGATTCAGAAGGATGTACGTTGCAGTAAGTACTGGGAGATGAAGAAGCTTGCACACGACAGAGTAGCATGGAGAGCTGATTCAAACCAGTCTCAGGACTGAAGACGACAACAACAACAACAACAGAATTTGGCAAGCGCGTAGACAAGCAGCAGAACATCATGTGCGGGTGGACTTTACCTTGGTGAAATATAAGTCTAATATGTCTTGCCAGAAGGGCAACAAAACGCGGCATAGAATATCACCGATGTACCAGTGTGTCGTAAGGGTGCCGTGAATGACCGCCAAAAGGGTCTTACTGTGCAAAGAAACCGCACAGTAGATCATCACTGTGGTTGTTGGACCCTACTGCGAGTTACTAGTCAGGCTATCCATAGAGTTTCCAGACACTTCTACCATTGTCATGAGGGCTCAATTCAAAGCAAAAGTTGTCACTGAAGACAATTCTACAATAGTCAATGAGATTCGAGGTCGAATACCTGTCTGGAGACGCTTCCAGAGAGCGGTGGGATACCAATAAGACTGTCGTCCGCCGCACGGTCCGACAACCAGTTGTGACGTTCTGGGTGCCATTTAATTTCAAAGTAGGACCCCTTCGGCTGTCATCTGCGGCCACATTACAGCATCTACATCTACATCTACATGACTACTCTGCAATTCACATTTAAGTGCTTGGCAGAGGGTTCATCGAACCACAATCATACTATCTCTCTACTATTCCACTCCCGAACAGCGAGCGGGAAAAACGAACACCTAAACCTTTCTGTTCGAGCTCTGATTTGTCTTATATTATTTTGATGATCATTCCTACCTATGTAGGTTGGGCTCAACAAAATATTTTCGCATTCGGAAGAGAAAGTTGGTGACTGAAATTTCGTAAAAAGGTCTCGCCGCGACGAAAAACGTCTATGCTGTAATGACTTCCATCCCAACTCGTGTATCATATCTGCCACACTCTCTCCCCTATAACGCGATAATACAAAACGAGCTGCCCTTCTTTGCACCCTCTCGATGTCCGTCAATCCCACCTGGTAAGGATCCCACACCGCGCAGCAATATTCTAACAGAGGACGAACGAGTGTAGTGTAAGCTGTCTCTTTAGTGGACTTGTTGCTTCTTCTAAGTGTCCTGCCAATGAAACGCAACCTTTGGCTCGCCTTCCCGACAATATTATCTATGTGGTCCTCCCAACTGAAGTTGTTCGTAATTTTAACACCCAGGTACTTAGTTGAATTGACAGCCTTGAGAATTGTACTATTTATCGAGTAATCGAATTCCAACGGATTTCTTTTGGAACTCATGTGGATCAGCATAGCGATATATCGACGATATTCCAAGCCTGGCAGTGATGATAATCATGGCAAGTCTTCCTGGGCTTCTATTTGAGCAAGGTAAGACCCCCAACACACGGCGAGAATTTCTACTGCCTGTCTTCGTACATGCCATCCCCCCCTCACCCCCTCCCACCCCCCCCTCCCTTGGCCAGTGACGTCACTAGATCTCTCCGCAGTTGAGATCATTTGGAGCATTATGGGCAGGGCCCTCCAACCTGGACGGATTTTGACGATCTAAAGCACCAGACGGATAGAATTAGGCACGACATCAATCAGAAGGACGTCTAACAACTCTGTCAATCAATGCCAAACTGAGGTCGACCAACGCGTTACTAACTAGCTCACTTCGTGATGCTCTTTCCATTGAAAAAATCGTCCACTTTTTCGGAAATTGTAATCATTTGTTTGTTTGTAGATGTACATCACATCTTCCAGCTTCTGTCCTATCCGCATAGTTCGACTGTGGTTCGCATTTTTTTTTTTTTTTGGCTTAGAGTACATATTCTTGTTGTGGATGATGAAAGAACCACTCGCTTCCAGTGTCGACAGCAGTTCTCAGTCAATACGCTTTTTCACTGAAAAATTACTTATATCGTTGTTCGTTGAAGACTTACGACGATCCCAATTTTGCTCTAAGTATATCTATACTCTGTTTACACTGATCATCCAGAATATTATGACCACCGACCTATTACTGATATAAACCCGTCGAGGTGACAGCAGCGTCACTTAGCGAGGAATGACTGCTAGTCAGACACATGCTCGGTCCAAGCAGTATCAGTGAGCATACTGTCCATTTGTAGAATGAGGAAGCCGCGCGATCTGTCTGAGTTTTACCAAGGGCAGATTGTGATGGCCTGGAGGCTCGGCACGAACATTTCTTAAACTTCACGACTTGTCGGATGTAGGAGGAGTGCTGTGGTGAGCGCTTTCAACACGTGGTGAAACTAAGGTGAAGCCATAGCCAGGCGACGAGGGATTGGGCGGCCACTCCTCGTTACAGATGTGAGAAGTCATTGGCTGGGCAAACTGGTAAAACCGGACAGGCAACGAACTTCGACGGAATTAATTTCAGGGCAAAATACAAGTGTGCCTGAACGGAGTGTGCCGACTTTCTATGCATGTGCCAATGTTAACACCACGACATCAGGAACCTACGACTGAAATGGTTAGACAACCATCGGCACTGGACGTTGGTGCAGTGGCACAGCATTGCACGGTCTGATGAATCCCGATACCCCTTTCATCATGCTTATGGGATGGCGCGAATCAGTTGTCTTCCAGGGGAACAGCTCCTAGATACCTGCACTATGGGACGGAGACAAACTGGCGGGCCATCTGTGGGTCCACTGGAGCTCGTGCAAGGCACCATGACGGCCAAGGAGTATCGTACACTGGTTGCAGACCACTTGCACCCCTTCATGTTGTTCATGTTTCCCGACGCTAGTGCCATTTTTCAGCAAGATAACGCGCCATTTCACAACGCTATGAATATGATGGAATCCTTCGAGGAACACAGTGATGTGTTGGCCCCCCCAAATCGCCAGATGTGAACTCGGTCAAACACATGCAGGATGCAACTGAACGAGCGTCAAAGCTCGTCACCCCTGTTCCTCGAATTTACTGGCATTAGATGCCTTGTGTATGCAGATGTGGTGCCAACTCCTTTCATCGGCCTACCAAGGTCTCACTACTTCCATGCCACGACGCGTCGCCGCTATTTTCTTGCCAGACTTTAACATACCGTCTATTTCGTACGTGGTCATAATGTTATGGTTGATTAGTGCACAATGCTCAAAATTCTGAGCTTGATAATTTTTAAACTTTAAGAATTTTCGAACGTAACTTAGGTTAAATAGTGGCCTCTGAAATATCTCTTTCTAAATTTTTCCCTAAAATAGTAAATTAATCTATCTCGTTTTTTTCAGTTTATGACGCGAGAAACTGGATTTTATATCATAATTGCAAAAGTAAATTATGTGGCCTCATGAATATTTGTACCAGATGTTTTTATCCTAAAGTGGACGTAATTCCGAATCTATAGTTCCCTATCCTCAATGTTAAACGTTTTTGAAAACTGGAATAACTCAATAAGTAATTCTGTAATAGGGTGGCTTATTTTACCTTGTATAGGTACCTCATGGATTCATCAACCAAATCTATTTGAATCTACCTACATGTAAAATAGTCTCCTTCAGTTGCAATCATCTTTACGCTCAGATTAACATCGTCCTTAGTAATTACATTTTCAGTTGCTTTTTCTAACCTGTTCACCAATTTCTAATCAAATCCTTTGACGTCTTCTGTCTTTGTTTTTAGCACATTAGCTAAATATTTTGAGGAACTGCATGTCTTCACATCATTGCTTTATAAATTACGTCTCTTTCTACTTCTTTTGACAAGTTATAATTGCTTCTAGGTTCCTTATCCTTATCATAATTGCTACCGGCTTCATCTGTCAACTGCTCTTGTTCAGATATTTGCAATACTGAATCAGCTTCCTCCAGAAGAATCGTGGTGGGCAGATTTCCATGATTATAAGTATGTAGCTCATCTTCGTTACTACCTGTTACAAGTGAATTAGTTTGCTTTTCCACGTTGTTTATACTGCTTTACTTTTAACGCGTATCACACTTTTCTAGCGTGTCCAAAATGTTTTTTATTAGATAATCAGCATGTCTAAACAAATTATCCTTACCCGTAGTTGCTTCTGAATCATCATTCCGGTCATAGGTTCGTGTGCCTGTTTATCAGTTACTGGCTATGTTAGTGCCTCCGCCTCATAAGCTCCATTTTCCTGATGGGAGTTACTTTCTCTCGGATGATCTATTACTCTCATTAATTATTTTTTTCAGATCGGAACACATTTTGCTCTCCATTCTGCCTTCGCTGTACGTTCTCTACCTGTCCGTTTTCCTTACAACTTTGAAACAAAGATGGTTGTCTTCATCCTCTTCATCTGCTTCTGCCACAATGGTCAGAGTTCTTATTTCTATGTCCTAAGCTCCCCACATTCACGTTTCCACCCTGCTCACTCCTGTTGTTTACATTCCTGTTAGGGACCCTGTTACTGTTACACAACTATTCCTCATTTGCTGCCACTCTCTTTCTTCGTTTTAAATGTTTGATAAATCTATCCACATTATCTGTAATTGCTCAGATGATTCTTCTATGCCTATATCAAAGCAGTTTACCTTCTAAAACCATAATTATCATTTCCGGTTTCATCTTTTCTTTCAGATGCGAATACACGAAATTCACTTTCTATAACATTCTTTGATAGATCTTCTACCAGGACCATACTATTTACGACTGCAAAATTCCCTTGAAACATCGTTTTGCGTATTATGAGACGAATATTCACTCAGAAAAAGGGATTTTAACTCTCAGTGTTTTACACTATAACACCAGCTGAACAAAGCAAAGCATCGTCCGACAAATAACTTCTAATACTAGAGATTTTCCCACTTTCAGACCACCAATTCACTAATGTATTTTCAGAATCATTCCACAACTCTAATGGATGTTTATGCCTGTTTGGATCAATACCAAAAAACCGCTGATATCTATTAAAAGCAGCAGCAACAGAAACGACATGTCGTATCGTAGTGCTATATGAGCTTCGCACTCTCTCCCAACTATGCGTTTTCGTGAACTTCGCTGTCTATCTGTGTTAGGTTTCCCGCCCTTGTCGCGGTTACGTTCTAGTTCTTCTTCCTTCTATGTGTGCCAGCAGTGATGTTTATCGATATTTGCGCCATCTTTGGTTTGGTGCACACAGTTTCCTGCAAGGAGGTCCGGAGTGGGTCGATCGGTTGTTGCAGACGGGGGAAGTTATCTCCCCGCGGTGCAGTCGGCTGGGGCCAGTGGCAGCCCCTGCGTAGTGTCAGAGCGTGTGTGGAGTTGTCTGATGGCTACGAGCCTCGTGGTTTGCCGACCAAGGACGTCAAAGTTGAGTAGTAGTTTCAACTACCCAAGCCACGTCTATTCATGCTGTGGTGGTTTGCTTCGGTGGTTTGGTGTTGTGGACGTTTTCCTGTGAACAACAACGAGTGGTTCTACTGCTGAGATTTAACCGCCACGCAGTGCAACTACCTATTTTGGTCGACTACGATTTGAAGTGCACCAGTGGAATTTTCTGTCTAGTGGCCGTTAGTTTACCGGATACCTGCCCTGGCCACTAACGTAATTTCAGGCATCGTCTTTTCCTCACCTGTTGTCGCTCTCCAACACGGTGTGTCATTTTGACAGCTAATACATACTCCACTGTGGATTTTCACGTTTGTAACATTGCCAGTTTGAGTTGTCATGTGCTGATTGACGGGAAGCAAGTCATTGTGTCGGTCCGTACGTGGCTGTCCCCTGGTTGGGTTCCGACGGATCAAGTATAGTTGGGCTCACCACCTGACTCACCTAAGTGAACGAGGGCAGACCATTCTCCCTGGAGGCTAGCTGAGTACCACAAGTGTTTAATTATTTGTTTTAGCTGTTTTAAATTTTAGGCGTATGGTTATTAGTTTGGTCTTCTTAAAATTTTGCAAAAATTAATTTTAAAATTTATCTTTCGAGCTTAAACACAGCAGCCTTTTGCCTTTAAAGATTATGGTAATATATTTTAAAAATTTTGAAGTTTACTTGTGGCCCTTAGCCATAGCTATTATACCTTTCATATGTTAATTTTGGGGTTTAAAATTATTTTATTGCTATCTTAATTGAATTTTTTATTTTTTCAAGATTTCTTATTGGCCTTCTGCCTTTAAGGATGCATGGTAATATATTCTGAAGTTCTGAAATTTAATTGTGGCCCTCAGCCATTTGTGTTGCACCTTGCACCTTTTTCGGGTTTTAAATTATTTTATTGCTATCTTAACTGAATTTTTTATTTCTTGTTAGCCATCTACCGTTAAAGGCAAAGTTTGGAATTTCATTGTGGCCCTCAGCCATTTGTATTGCACCTTGTATATGTTGTTTTTTGAATTATTTTATTGCTACCTTAACTGGATTTTTATATTGTTAAGATTTCTTCTTGGAGGTCTTCAGCCGTGAAAGAGTTGCATTTGGTAAAGATTTGGCTATGTTCTGCTTTGCTCATAAAGGTTCTTAAATTACAGTAAATGACAATTAGAAGCAGAAACTGACCTCAACCGTTGGACCTTTCCACAATCCTACTGCCTGTTCTGCCCAGCGGGTTTAGCGGTCGTTTCACTATACAAAATACCAGAGTTTACTCTAGTTTCTGTATTAGCACTACAAGAATTTAAATTTTCCTCTTGGAGCTTTACCGCTTCATCTTTTTGAGATACCTATTTATGATCAGTTTTTACCTTTTTGACTCCAGTTTCACTTAAATATTTATTTCATAAAACTGACTACAGCAAACTTAGGATTCCTTGATCATTACTTCGTTAACTTTTTCCTAGTTGTTTATTCCCTTGTTTGAATTCATTACACACTTCACCAGGTTTGGTTTTGATATAGTTTTTGTACTGTCTGGTTAACTATTGCTCTACTTCGACTTTCAGTTCGTTATAACCAGAATAAATTTTAAAATCTGGACTATCTTTCTCAGACTTCAATCCATCCCTCAGTGCATAATGATTCCCTTCCGCTCGTTATGTTCAAGGAGTCGGTGGACAGCTTTCACTATTTAAGCTTTAAATTCGGAAATGACGCTGTTCTCACCGTTTACTTCAATGGATCCTGCCTCCGTATGTTCCGTTTCCTATTTATGCCTACTGAGTTCGCTTTTTATACCTGTTACTTTCACTGTTCAATTTTAAAGACCGATTCGCATCATCTGTGGTGTGGCAGGTAAAAATTAATTACTTGTCTTCTTGTTCATTTTGGATCCATTTTCACACGTTACGTCTTGGAAAATCTTGTGCGGTTTCTGGGTACCACGGCCTTATAGAAGAGCCTGAAACTGATTTGTGCAAACAGCCAGAAAGCCATGGATAACTTACTGTTCTTAGCCTTCAGTCCACGGGTCCACAATACTGCTCACTGAAACTGAAATGAAATGTTCTAACTCCCAAAGGATAAGGTAAACGAGTCAGGCATCACAACGAAAACGAAAAGCCTCCTGCCATTTAAATGAACAGTGTATTTTGACGAAAGTTCATACGCACCAGAATTAGTTTGGAAAACCATTGTGTTTTGTTCTATCGTATTCAGCACTTGACACAGAGGCTTAAGCGTTACTTCCTGGACAGAATCACGGAACATTCTACAGAAGACCGTGACACATTCCTTATGACACGGTAATTGAATAACTTCCTCAATGTAGGCACTTTGGTCTTTATATATTCTCGGCACTGATGGAGAATGAGCTACTAGTTCTAGTAATACTTCCAGCATCGGCGGCAGTGCTCGCTGCCTTTTTAAATGGCAAATTACATATATTTGTTAGTTTATGACCTACAACAATGCCAAATTTTCTCTAAGTGAAGCTATACTCTGTTTACATCACAAAATTGTCAGCCCAGTAACTTTTAAACCTTAACCTCCAGAATATTTCTAACTAAACCAAGAATAAATAGTTGCCTCTGAAGTGTTTCGTTCTAATTATCCGTACTTTTATTAAATAACAGTATCATAGTGATAGTTGGAACAATTTAGTATTACCAATTAAAACTTCCGGACTAAAAGGCCGTGATCCAATAGTAGAAATACTTCTCCCTGATGTTTCGTTGCCAGCTGCGGGCAACATCATCTGAGGTGAGTCTACGACTGGCTGCTAGGCCGTGGAGGTCCTGTTTATATAGAGCGCGTAGAGGGCGCCACCACTCGTCACGTGCTGTCAACAGTAAAACAATCTCTGGCTGGCGTCATTACTCTCTATCGAAGGTAATCGATTGTCACATCTTTGGTTATAAAGTCGATCGCCATATCTTATCTAATTTCAAGCCTTCTTCTTTCCTGTTAAAATTATTGTTGTGTTTAAAAATCTCTACAGCCTCTCTATACATACGTGCATAATAATGCGATGTCTTAGCTAGTACGCTCGTCTAACTAAATTTTATTTCATGGTCACCCGTTTGAAAAACGTAGTCCGCTACAGCCGATTTGTCCGTGTGTCCCAGTCGACAGTTCCTTTTATATTCAGTTAGGCGAGTATTGATACTTCTTTTTGTGGTTCCAATGTAAACCTTCCCACAACTACATGGAATCTTATACACACCAGGAGTAGCTAAAGGGTGTCGTGCATCTTTCGCAGATCTTAAGCATTCACTAATCTTCTTGGTGGATCTGAAGATTGTTTCAATTCTGAACTTGGCCACCACTTTCCTGATACGGTCCGTAATATTGTGGATGAATGGAAGAAAAACTTTCCCCAGCAGTGGTTGTTGTTTTTGCGCGTTTTCGGACATTTTTCTTCTGGAATGGAGTGCTCTATCTATCTCCTTCCCAGCGTACCCATTTTTCTGGAAAGCGGTTCGCAAGTGGTTTAGTTCCTCTTGCAAATAAGCTTGCTCACAGATTTTATTATCCATCCCAGAAGAATAATGTCCGAAAACGTGCAACAACAACAACCATTGATGGGGAAAATTTTTCTTCTATTCATCCACAATATTACGGGCCGTATCGGGAAAGTGCTGACCAAGTTAAGAATTGAAACAATCTTCAGATCCACCAAGAAGATTAGTGAATGCTTAAGATGGCGAAAGATGCACGACACCCTTTAGCTACTCCTGGTGCGTATAAGATTTCGTGTAGTTGTGGGAAGGTTTACATTGGAACCACAAAAAGAAGTATCAATACTCGCCTAACTGAACATAAAAGGAACTGTCGACTGGGACACAGGGACAAATCGGCTGTAGCGGTACATGTTTTTCAAACGGGTGACCATGAAATAAAATTTAGTGAGACGAGCGTGCTAGCTAAGACATCGCATTATTATGCAAGTATGTATAGAGAGGCTGTAGAGATTTTTAAACACCACAATAATTTTAACAGGAAAGAAGAAGGCTTGAAATTAGATAAGATATGGCGATCGACTTTGTACCAAAGATGTGGCAATCGATTACCTTCGATAGAGAGTAATGACGCCAGCCAGAGATAGTTTTACTGTTGACAGCACGTGACAAGTGGTGGCGCCCTCTACGCGCTCTATATAAACAGGACCTCCACGGCCTAGCAGCCAGTCGTAGACTCACCTCAGATGACGTTGCCCGCAGCTGGCAACTAAACGTCAGGGAGAAGTATTTCTACTATTGGACCACGGCCTCTTAGCCTGGGAGTTTTAATTCCTGAAGACACCGGCCGTGAAAGTCTACACGCTATGAATTTATTATTACTTACATCAACTAAAATACTGCCATTTTAACTTTGTATCTTGCAAGCCTATCTACCTTGTTTTTCCAGTTTTTGCTATGAAAATTTGTTTTTACTTAACAATTCAAAAAGTAACTTCATGAAAACTTCTACCACATGTTATTGTGATGAACTGGACCTAATTCCAAAGATACATCTCCCTAACTTTGATATTATGCACTTTCAAGATTTCGTAAAAATTCGAATAACTCCATAAATAAAAGAGGCGGCCTTATGAAAACCTCCACAGAATGCTTTTGTGACTAAATAAACCTAATTCTAAAACTACAGAATTTTAGGTTTAATATTACGAACTTTGAAACTTTCGAAGAAACTGGATTTTTGAATAAACTAATTATTGGATCATGCTGAGACTCGAATCTTTTGACATTATCTTAGTTTGACATAATCTGCCCAAGCAAACATTTAATTTCACTGAAGAGCATTACGCAGTCCCTTTGTTCGCTCATTATATTGGGCTTGGCCAAGTGATGGAGAAAAATCAATGTCTCGCTTGCCACACCAGACATATGGATAAGTCTCCAGAATGAGATATTCACTCTGCAGCGGAGTGTGCGCTAATATGAAACTTCCTGGGAGATTAAAACTGTGTGCCCGCCCTAGATTCGAACTCAGCACCTTTGCCTTTCGCGGGCACACAGTTTTAATCTGCCAGGAAGTTTCATATTGATAAGTGTCTGCTTCCCAACAATATGGCGGCATTAGTCAGCAGTGTATGGATACTCTCTGTAAATCCTCCTCATCTGTGCCACTGCATCACACCTCTATAATTCTCACACGCGTCGTTGTACGAAACCGTCAGAAGCTACATGGATAACACTTTGCGATATATACGAAGAAGTGCGATGAAAATTAGCACAACGCTTAGCTTGGTGAACTTTTGTTGAACCACGGTCTTGCTCAAAAATTACTTGTTCTAGACATTACTGTCAGCATTTTGCGTTCCTTGTTCCACGTTCTCACGATTACTCCTTCTCTTTTCATGTTAGCGTAACTTGGAATCGATCTTGCCTGCACACATTGATTGGTTTCATTTTCAACATATTCTTGAACCTACTTTTTCTGTAATTGGATATTGTTTCGTTGCACAGTAAACTTTCTTCATTGGGAACTTAAATATATTCGCAGCTTATAAAGTCTGTCTGTGGATACCCGCATTTTGCTATTAATATTGTGCTGTAAGCTTTCCATTTGTGCTCCTCTGCTTTGGAGTAATGCTAATGACAGCAGTCTTAAAAGAACAGCTTTCTCCGTAAAAAATGATAGATTTGTTGCCTATTCATAAAATTTGTAATGTATTCACTGGGGATGCTCCAAAACTATAGACCACGTCTGGCTGATAAGCTTTTCAGTTTTCCTTATGCTTAAGGCAGAAAGAAAAAAAAAATCTTGACACTTATTCATTTATGGAGTTTAGTTTGCAGACGGTGTGTCAGAGTGTTACCAGTTATTATGCTCTAGTCACTAAATATAGTTACTGAGACAGGAATAAAAGTCATTGGCACATACTTTGGGTATTTCAGTGTCCAATGATCATCGTGACAGCTGGCACCACTTTGTCTTTGAAGTGCGAGCTTCCCACGTGCGAGTCAGCTCAAAGGCAACACTAGCTGTAGAAACATTATATGTGCTAGTAGCATATATGAAACTCTGCAAGAATGCAGATTATGTTTGGCCACTAAGTACCATGGAGTGACTTGATATTGTCTTGTCATTTTCGCTTAATAATCTGAGTGATTTTGACTTGACGTGTGACGTCTGGTTATCAGCTCATAACCTTGAGTACAGGAAAATCGTTCCATGCGCAAATGTAATCTCGTCTTTCATTATCCAATTTATCTGTCCTAGTTGCCACATGAGATATAAGTGAGAGAAAAATGTTGCAGCTTTTCGCTCGCTTCGACTTAATTGGGTTGCACTGCAAAGTCAAGGCTTCATTGGCTTCGTTTCCAGTCCCACTGAAGGTGGATGGTCACGTAACCAGATGGTGGACGAGCCGGGCGCGGACGTCCTAGGGAGCAACAGGGAAGGGCTGTCACTTATCCATACGAGTCTGCCGTGACTCGTTATGGGAGCAGGCTAAGCATATACTGCTATTCCTGCATAATCCTATATCTGTGGAGTGGCTTCCTCACGGTCCGAATTGGCCTGAGGTGTTTTCTGGGGGGAGTTATCCCTTCTCTGTCGCGAGAAATTATTCTCGTAACAGGTCAGGTATTATATCATACGTACTTCGGGGCAACCGATGCCCGTACGAGTGTTATCGCGGTATAAGTTAAAGGTCTCATGCTAGCCAACAATATTTAAGGCCACCCTAACCAAAATCATAAAAAATATAATTATAAAAATAAAAACAAATAATTTTTCCGTGATAAGCACACACATCCGTATACACTTATACCGTGATAACCCTTCTGTCAAGCTTCAAGAGAAAACAGCGTACAGTGGTGAATGAGGCCTTTAACCTCACGAGATTTTTAACCGAGTTTTTTCTTTACATAACAATGTCAACCAAACTCCGAATTTTTTTATACACTGATTTCTTTAGTAAATCAATTGGTTTTGTTTATAGAAAGTTCTTCATTATAAGGGTTTACAGATTTGAAAATCTTTTGTACATCACATGTACTAGTTAATGTGAGAAATTTGGAACTGTTCTTTTTTATGTCGCCGACTTTTTTTTGCGTCGAGAATCTGGAACACACAGTTGTTCAATGTAAAATTTTTGTATTTCACTCAGTTGATGGTTTAATAAATATGTTTCACAAGGGTATTTTGTTGTACTTTTCTTGACTTCCAATCTGATTTTTGGACATGTTTTCGTGCACATGGTATCTATTGTAGTGGGAAGGGCAGTGTTATAACCAGGAATAACACAATAACTTCTTCAGTCTGGTTTATTAAATCACAAATCACTTTAACAATTATGTTAGCCAAGCGTCTACCCAGGCTCACACTCAGAAGTAAGGCATAATTAAAGTTTGGTTATACCAATGTCCAAATGTGCATGGTGTGAGGTGCACGTCCCGTAATTACTGCCAAGTCCAGTGAAGTTCAGTCTCTCCAGGTGAAGTAGCCAGCCTTCCGCCGAGCAGCCAGGTAACCTCGAGCGGAGCGGCGAGTCAGCCACAAGCAGCTGGACAACGGCGTGCTGCACTTCCCGATGAGAACTGTCGGTTGCGGCGGCGGCCGGGTTTATATAAGGCTTGCTAGTTAATGGAGCCGTCGGCTGGGGTCGCTGTTTTCCAGGGAAAGCCAATCGCAATGTTTCCTGGCGTAGCCAATTGTTGTGTGCTGACAAACGCGCGCGCGCGAAGGCGGTCAGCGATGGTAGCCGCGAGCCGCCCGGAGAAGTGCGGTCAGCGATGTATTTCTCGGCCACGTAAGGGAGCGTCCGTGTGAAGACGGCCAGCGATGGAAGCAGCGGGCCGGCCAGAGAAGTGCGGCCAGCGATGTATTTGGCGGCCGCGTACTGGAGCGCGTCGTTCGGTTTTTGTTAGAAGCTGTGTATACCACAGGCAGCTCTCTGACGTGTTGGCCCAGAGTATAATGGGTTGGTACATTTTACGGCATTCAGTGAGGTCAAAGATATTGCATGTATACTCGCCATCGGGCAGCAGATGGCAGCACATGAAAACAATTTCATAAAAGAATCATAAAGAACATAGTAGCACTTGTTCCTGGGGAAGAAAAACAGAGAATGATTAAGTGTCAAACAGGAATCAGAGATATGCCGTCTCGCTACAGTTTTATTTCACTACTTGCCCCTTACTAGTGGCTCTGGTTGCTGCCAAATTAAGCCATTTGTCTTGGTGCTTATAAATTTCACCTTAAGTCGTTGGCAGTATATACCATGACTGGCATCTGTTTTCACTCGACCTCTGTCCTTTAGTAAGTTACATTACACCGAAGAGAGGACGATATACACATTTGTCCCACGAAGGAACCCCATCCCTACAATGCAGTACGCAATCGGAGAGACTATTTTTAGAAACGTGCCTGAAGCCGCTATTGTTCCTATTTTAACTGCTATGGATGCCTCCATTTCACATTTCGTGGTCAGGTACCTATCGCTCCCAGAATCCGACAGTCATTAACGGGCGGTGTAGCAACATATGTATCATTACGGACCCTTTTCATATAAGTTATGCGAGACCACACTGACCGCAGCAGTTGTGTCCAGAACACTCGTGTTTGGAATACTCCGAAAATACGTCTCTCATGCACAGAGCAACAGTTGACAGTTGGTTTTTACAGAATATTTCTTAGGCTGCCTTGCCTGCTGGGAAAAAGCATCGCATTAAAAACTTCTTTTCGTCGCTGTTCCCGAACCCTAGTAGACAAATGTTTGGCTAGAAAATCTTTTTCAGATTTTTTACGTCAGACAATATTTTGATGTCTCTGTAGCCCATAAAGCTCCGTCGCCCTGTATAAAACCGCTGCCAGACGCTTTTCTTTGTGCTTGTGAACAAGATCGCAGGTTTACTGCACGAAATGCTTTTATGAGCTCGACTGCGTGAGCATTATTCTTGTCTGGCATGAACATATGAAACTCTGTGGCATTTAAATTTTGTTCCATCATCACAGAAGTAAAAAATGGCATGGCCCCAGATCACGTAATGAATTCCACGACTGTGGAGTTGACCGCTCTTCTTACACATGCTGTGCAGCGTAGGTTTGTGAACAAAACTGTGTTCGAAACCTTGTGCAGCTCATTTATCTTTACGCACTTTCTTTTTAATTTCCGCTAATTCTTTCTTTACTTTGCCATACTGATATATCTTACTTGATTTTTTTTACGTAACTCGATCTCAGTTTGAGTATCAGAATAATTAGTCTCTGGTGTGATCTCGTTAGAAATTCTGCCTATCGCTTCTCGGATATTCGCAACAGCTAGTTGCTGGATTTGTGCATCCTTTTCCGAAGTTCAAGAAGCAGAATCTGTTAGCATCTGCGGTCTCTCATCCAATCTGCCATTAAACGATTTTCCTTATTCAGCTTCAGTATCTTCTACTCTATGAGACATTTGGTGATCAGTTTCAGATAGATAAGTGTGCAGCTTTTTAACTTCAGCCGTTTCCACTGACATTACGTACGAAGCTTCAGGTATGGCCGCGTGTGCCAATTTTAATTCTACTACCTTGTGTGATAATTCCTTCTCTATAGCATCACGCTCTTTTCGAAAGCTCAGCTTTCTCTAACGCAACAGTGTTATGTTTTGTAGACACCGAATCCCGCTTTTCAGACATCATGACAATGTGTTTTGTTTTTTTCGGTAGGCTGGGAATATCGACGAGATCTATGCACATCACATCCTGCTATTTGACGCCGTACCTTGTTTTTCCGATAGTTCAGAAATTTGTGCAAGTTCTGTAGACATCGTATTTTGTTTGTTTGTAAATTCACCTACACGACTTAATACAGCAGACATTATCGAACACACCACCTCGAATGTACTAAATAATGCACTTAAATGATCCGTCAATTGGTTTTCCTGAGAGGCTATTACTCCATCAGCGCTCAATTCGACTACATTACTTCTGTCAGGATCCATGTTTAACATATGTGCTCTTGCCCGAAACATAACAGGGATTTAATGACTTTTTCTTTAAAATAACAACTCATTCCTTACTGAAAATAATTACTTACAGTACCACCGAAGCTATGCATTCACTTTTAGCAATGATGGTTGCAACACAATATGACTACTTGAAGATGCTTCCTAACAATGTGTACCATAATTGTTGTACAGACACGAGGATTTCACTTTTTTTCCGACACCAAATCCCAAAATATAATATATAACTGCTACCAGTGTATTATGGAATTACTAGCTGAATTCTTCGTGGAACAGGAAATAGTGCATGCGCCTCAGTACTGTAATACATATATAATTAAAATGTGTCCTGTCAATGGACGTCAGCTAAGCTTCGTCCTCCAACAGGCGTCAGTTATGTCATCCTCTATCAGGCAGACTACATGATTATACGTTGCCTGTTGTGTCTGATGGTAAGCAGCGTAAAGCAAATAGATTTTCCCGGGGCAACAACGAAAAATCTAATCTTTTTAAATTATCTTGAAGTTGGAGGTCTTAAATTCACTGCAAAGAGAAAAATAGAATACCAATCCAACCATAAGATCAGACAGAAAGTAAGTGAAATGCACTAAATGTGATGTTACACGACTCTCACGTTTCATGCTATGATCTCTAAAGATCATTTACCTAATTATTTCATCTATACATCAATGACTGAGGTTGATTTAAATCACGTTGTCCAGTCAAATTCTCTCACCTAATTATCTGATCTATTGGGAAAACAGGTGTTAAATAGTGGTCTAAGGGGAAGCATCTTTGATTCATAATCCAAAGAAACCGGTCCCGGATTCAAATCCCGCCACTGCTTAGAATTTGATTAATTATCAGCACTGGCGGCCAAAGACTTCGGGCATAAGTCACCCCTCATTCTGTCAACGGCATTGTCAAAGAGGGCGAAGGAGCCGACAGAGGTTCAGGGCATTCTCTTGTCCTCGGGGTGGGAAACTGCCCGGCATGAGGATGCAGAAGGCAATGGAAACCACTGCATTAATACACGTAACGTGTAACCAAAGGGCATGTGGCCTGTAATTCAGGAAGTGTCATGACAATCTCTCCATCGGCAAAAGATTCCGGAATAGTCCCACGGGAGGGGGGCTGCCAAGGGGTAGGTTACCATGAGAAAATGATTGAATTGAAAAGTCCCCTTCGAACAATTATACAAGACTGTGCTTAAACTGACACACAATATTTTTAGCGCAACGCAATGTGACTTTCAAAAATCCCTACAAAAGAATGGTCCTGACTAACATTAACCTATACCTTTCACAAATCACTTACCTCACCAAAAATCTTCGTTAATCGAACTACTACAATACAGCGAGCGCCACTACTGCGAGCTAAATAAAAGATTCAAACTACGGAAGGCACTAACTACTGATGGGCATAGTTAGATTTTAATACAGAACAAACAATGTATTTACCTTAACAGTCATAATATATGTTGTTGTTGTTGTTGTTGTTGTTGTCTTCAGTCCTGAGACTGGTTTGATGCAGCTCTCCATGCTACTCTATCCTGTGCAAGCTGCTTCATCTCCCAGTACCTACTGCAACCTACATCCTTCTGAATCTGCTTAGTGTACTCATCTCTCGGTCTCCCTCTACGATTTTTACCCTCCACGCTGCCCTCCAATGCTAAATTTGTGATCCCTTGATGCCTCAAAACATGTCCTACCAACCGATCCCTTCTTCTAGTCAAGTTGTGCCACAAACTTCTCTTCTCCCCAATCCTCTTCAATACCTCCTCATTAGTTACGTGATCTATCCACCTTATCTTCAGTATTCTTCTGTAGCACCACATTTCGAAAGCTTCTATTCTCTTCTTGTCCAAACTAGTTATCGTCCATGTTTCACTTCCATACATGGCTACACTCCAAACAAATACTTTCAGAAACGACTTCCTGATACATAAATCTATATTCGATGTTAACAAATTTCTCTTCTTCAGAAACGCTTTCCTTGCCATTGCCAGTCTACATTTTATATCCTCTCTACTTCGACCATCATCAGTTATTTTACTTCCTAAATAGCAAAACTCCTTTACTACTTTCAGTGTCTCATTTCCTAATCTAATTCCCTCAGCATCACCCGATTTAATTTGACTACATTCCATTATCCTCGTTTTGCTTTTGTTAACGTACATCTTATATCCTCCTTTCAAGACACTGTCCATTCCGTTCAACTGCTCTTCCAAGTCCTTTGCCGTCTCTGACAGAATTACAATGTCATCGGCGAACCTCAAAGTTTTTACTTCGTCTCCATGAATTTTAATACCTACTCCAAATTTTTCTTTTGTTTCCTTTACTGCTTGCTCAATATACAGATTGAATAACACCGGGGAGAGGCTACAACCCTGTCTCACTCCTTTCCCAACCACTGCTTCCCTTTCATGCCCCTCGACTCTTATTACTGCCATCTGGTTTCTGTACAAATTATAAATAGCCTTTCGCTCCCTGTATTTTACCCCTGCCACCTTTAGAATTTGAAAAAGAGTATTCCAGTCAACATTGTCAAAAGCTTTCTCTAAGTCTACAAATGCTAGAAACGTAGGTTTGCCTTTTCTTAATCTTTCTTCTAAGATAAGTCGTAAGGTCAGTATTGCCTCACGTGTTCCAACATTTCGACGGAATCCAAACTGATCCTCCCCGAGGTCTGCATCTACCAGTTTTTCCATTCGTCTGTAAAGAATTCGCATTAGTATTTTGCAGCCGTGGCTTATTAAACTGATAGTTCGGTAATTTTCACATCTGTCAGCACCTGCTTTCTTTGGGATTGGAATTATTATATTCTTCTTGAAGTCTGAGGGTATTTCGCCTGTCTCATACATCTTGCTCACCAGCTGGTAGAGTTTTGTCAGGACTGGCTCTCCCAAGGCCGTCAGTAGTTCTAATGGAATGTTGTCTACTCCGGGGGCCTTTGTTTCGACTCAGGTCTTTCAGTGCTCTGTCAAACTCTTCACGCAGTATCGTATCTCCCATTTCGTCTTCATCTACATCCTCTTCTATTTCCATAATATTGTCCTCAAGTACATCGCCCTTGTATAAACCTTCTATATACTCCTTCCACCTTTCTGCCTTCCCTTCTTTGCTTAGAACTGGGCTGCCATCTGAGCTCTTGATATTCATACACGTGGTTCTCTTCTCTCCAAAGGTCTCTTTAATTTTCCTGTAGGCAGTATCTATCTTACCCCTAGTGAGATAAGCTTCTACATCCTTACATTTGTCCTCTAGCCATCCCTGTTTAGCCATTTTGCACTTCCTGTCGATCTCATTTTTGAGACGTTTGTATTCCTTTTTGCCTGCTTCATTTACTGCATTTTTATATTTTCTCCTTTCATCAATTAAATTCAATATTTCTTCTGTTACCCAAGGATTTCTAGCAGCCCTCGTCTTTGTACCTACTTTATCCTCTGCTACCTTCACTACTACATCCCTCAGAGCTACCCATTCTTCTTCTACGGTATTTCTTTCCCCTATTCCTGTCAATTGTTCCCTTATGCTCTCTCTGAAACTCTGTACAACCTCTGGTTCTTTCAGTTTATCCAGGTCCCATATCCTTAATTTCTCACATTTTTGCAGTTTCTTCAGTTTTAATCTACAGGTCATAACCAATAGATTGTGGTCAGAGTCCACATCTGCCCCTGGAAATGTCTTACAACTTAAAACCTGGTTCCTAAATCTCTGTCTTACCATTATATAATCTATCTGATACCTTTTAGTATCTCCAGGGTTCTTCCACGTATACAACCTTCTTTCATGATTCTTAAACCAAGTGTTAGCTATGATTAAGTTGTGCTCTGTGCAAAATTCTACTAGGCGGCTTCCTCTTTCATTTCTTAGGCCCAATCCATATTCACCTACTATGTTTCCTTCTCTCCCTTTTCCTACACTCGAATTCCAGTCACCCATTACTATTAAATTTTCGTCTCCCTTCACTATCTGAATAATTTCTTTTATTTCATCGTACATTTCTTCAATTTCTTCATCATCTGCAGAGCTAGTTGGCATATAAACTTGTACTACTGTAGTAGGTGTGGGCTTCGTATCTATCTTGGCCACAATAATGCGTTCACTATGCTGTTTGTAGTAGCTTACCCGCATTCCTATTTTCCTATTCATTATTAAACCTACTCCTGCATTACCCCTATTTGATTTTGTGTTTATAACCCTGTAGTCACCTGACCAGAAGTCTTGTTCCTCCTGCCACCGAACTTCACTAATTCCCACTATATCTAACTTTAACCTATCCATTTCCCTTTTTAAATTTTCTAACCTACCTGCCCGATTAAGGGATCTGACATTCCACGCTCCGATCCGTAGAACGCCAGTTTTCTTCCTCCTGATAACGACATCCCCGCCCGGAGATCCGAATGGGGGACTATTTTACCTCCGGAATATTTTACCCAAGAGGATGCCATCATCATTTAATCATATAGTAAAGCTGCATGCCCTCGGGAAAAATTACGGCTGTAGTTTCCCCTTGCTTTCAGCCGTTCGCAGTACCAGCACAGCAAGGCCGTTTTGGTTAATGTTGCAAGGCCAGATCAGTCAATCATCCAGACCGTTGCCCCTGCAACTACTGAAAAGGCTGCTGCCCCTCTTCAGGAACCACACGTTTGTCTGGCCTCTCAACAGATACCCCTCCGTTGTGGTTGCACCTACGGTACGGCCATCTGTATCGCTGAGGCACGCAAGCCTCCCCACCAACGGCAAGGTCCATGGTTCATGGGGGGAGGGTCATAATATATACACTCCTGGAAATGGAAAAAAGAACACATTGACACCGGTATGTCAGACCCACCATACTTGCTCCGGACACTGCGAGAGGGCTGTACAAGCAATGATCACACGCACGGCACAGTGGACACACCAGGAACCGCGGTGTTGGCCGTCGAATGGCGCTAGCTGCGCAGCATTTGTGCACCGCCGCCGAAAGTGTCAGCCAGTTTGCCGTGGCATACGGAGCTCCATCGCAGTCTTTAACACTGGTAGCATGCCGCGACAGCGTGGACGTGAAACGTATGTGCAGTTGACGGACTTTGAGCAAGGGCGTATAGTGGGCACGCGAGAGGCCGGATGGACGTACCGCCGAATTGCTCAACACGTGGGGCGTGAGGTCTCCACAGTACATCGATGTTGTCGCCAGTGGTCGGCGGAAGGTGCACGTGCCCGTCGACCTGGGACCGGACCGCAGCGACGCACGGATGCACGCCAAGACCGTAGGATCCTACGCTGTGCCATAGGGGACTGCACCGCCACTTCCCAGCAAATTAGGGACACTGTTGCTCCTGGGGTATCGGCGAGGACCATTCGCAACCGTCTCCATGAAGCTGGGCTACGGTCCCGCATACCGTTAGGCCGTCTTCCGCTCACGCCCCAACATCGTGCATCCCGCCTCCAGTGGTGTCGCGACAGGCGTGAATGGAGGGACGAATGGAGACGTGTCGTCTTCAGCGATGAGAGTCGCTTCTGCCTTGGTGCCAATGATGGTCGTATGCGTGTTTGGCGCCGTGCAGGTGAGCGCCACAATCAGGACTGCATACGACTGGGGCACACAGGGCCAACACCCGGCATCATGGTGTGGGGAGCGATCTCCTACACTGGCCGTACACCTCTGGTGATCGTCGAGGGGACACTGAATAGTGCATGGTACATCCAAACCGTCATCGAACCCATCGTTCTACCATTCCTAGACCGGCAAGGGAACTTGCTGTTCCAACAGGACAATGCACGTACGCATGTATCCCGTGCCACCCAACGTGCTCTAGAAGGTGTAAGTCAACTACCCTGGCCAGCAAGATCTCCGGATCTGTCCCCCATTGAGCATGTTTGGGACTGGATGAAGCGTCGCCTCACGCGGTCTGCACGTCCAGCACGAACGCTGGTCCAACTGAGGCGCCAGATGGAAATGGCATGGCAAGCCGTTCCACAGGACTACATCCAGCATCTCTACGATCGTCTCCATGGGAGAATAGCAGCCTGCATTGGTGCGAAAGGTGTATATACACTGTACTAGTGTCGACATTGTGCATGCTCTGTTGCCTGTGTCTATGTGCCTGTGGTTCTGTCACTGTGATCATGTGATATATCTGACCCCAGGAATGTGTCAATAAAGTTTCCCTTCCTGGGACAATGAACTCACGGTGTTCTTATTTCAATTTCCAGGAGTGTATTTTCTGTCTATGGATCCAGTATATAATAATAATGTGATATACTTCCAAAGAAATGGGGGAGCACAAAAAGACATTTCCCTTCACAGGAACTGCATACATAATTTTCTTTTCAAGTACTTGGTAATTTATTTCATAGAAAAAGTTTTTATGGTGCACCACTTTAATTATATAGACATTAGGATGTGAATATACATTTCCCTTATCTGCGTTGTTGTCTTTAGTGTACTATTTTTTCTGCTTGTGGGTTTGTCTTGTTTAAGTATAAGTTATCACATTTATTGCTGCTTTCTTTGCTTACGTGCATTTTTTGTCATTGCTGTTTGTATTAATTGTTTTGTGCTGCTGCACTGCGTCGTCTCTTAGTTTAGTGTCTGAGCTCAGTAGATTTAAGTTAGCTTAAGAGGGGGTAGCCTACATAAAAGAATGAGTTGCAATGAATTGGAAGAAATTCACTGAGAGGTTATACGAAAAATGTACAGAAAGCAGGTATAGGCAGGATTTTCTTGGAAATAAATGATGAGGTAAGATACTGCAAAATAAATAATGAGCTAAGAAATATGTGAACATATAAATACAGAAAGAATGCTTGGATAGGATTTTTTTGGTGGAAACAAATGTTGAAATAAGACGAAAGGTCTCTGGAATGAAGTTTTGGGTTGGACTGCAGTCCATGTGTTACACTGAAAACAAAGGCTACCCTTTCCTCTTGTGTTATCCCACTATGTGTTTGTGTACCCTTGGGTATTTGTGTTCTTCCTGTCTTTAAGTGTTTATCTGATGAGAGTTACGTTGTAGAATTTTTCTGATAATATGTTATTTACATTGTAAAGATGTTTGGACATTATTTATCTGTTCTGTTTTGTTGCTCATATGTGAAGTTGATGTTTCAAAAGTTATTCTGATCTTTATGTATGTACTTATGTCATAATTTTTGTAACACTGATGTGCTTGTTTATTTCTATTCCTTTGGAAAGCCTGTTTTACTACAAATGTTATCTGTATTGCTACGTTCTTTAATGATATATTTTGTACTTTTGTTATTGTATTCTTATGTTATAAAATTGTAATTGACACCAGTTCATCAAATTAAGTAACTTGTAAGTTACATTTCACTGCACACGTTTCTGTTGGTCATAGTACATGGACAATATGTGAGGAGTAGGGAATCATAGTGTTTGCACGTGTGTTAATAATTCAGCAAGGGACTGGATAACAGCATTGCTGGTTCTAAGGACAATTAAAAAAAAACTTTGTGAGTGCACAAGTGATGGTTTATGGATTGGCTATATTCTCTGCAAGACTCTTCGATGGTGGTTGTGCACCTGCACAGTCGTAACAGTTGGCTGCTAGCCATCTCTACAAGTACTACAGTGGTTCTACACCTTTGATGACTCACCAATACCATTATTGCTACAAGGACTGCAGTGGGTCTGCACCTCTGGTGGCCTACCAATACCATAATCTCTACTATGACTACAGTGGGTCTGCTCTGTGATGACCTACCTACCAATAGTCTTCAACTTCGACTGACTCTACTGTGGGTTTGCTCTGTTGTGGCCCATTACCTGTCTGCATGTCAAGAGTCAGCACTGTCTTTCCGCTGGAAGGACAATACACTTCTTCAAGACTGCGTGAAAATCCACTACTTCTGTGTGCATTTTCTTTTACTGCTCAGACTTTGAGAAAACAAACGGCGGTTTTACTGTGATGAATGATCAGGACTGTCTTTATGGACTGTGAGAAAATTTTAGCTTTTGACCAACATTGTATTAATAAGTGTGTGCATTTGATATCTTTCTTACTGTAATTATGAAGAAAATTGTCAAATCTGTATTGGCTACTCCCCAAAACAATTTGTAAAATTTTTGTGGGGAGCATGGGGGCTATGTAAGTAGGCTGTTTAGGTTTTTATATTGGTAACGCTACGTAGCGCTCTGTACGAAAATCACTGGCTGTGCTGTGTGCAGTCTGTGGCTCGTTTGCATCATTGTCTGCCATTGTAGTGTTGGGCAGCTGGATAAGCGCGTAGCTGTCGCGGCATGCTACCAGTGTTAAAGACTGCGATGGAGCTCCGTATGCCACGGCAAACTGGCTGACACTGACGGCGGCGGTGCACAAATGCTGCGCAGCTAGCGCCATTCGACGGCCAACACCGCGGTACCTGGTGTGTCCGCTGTGCCGTGCTTGTGATCATTGCTTGTACAGCCCTCTCGCAGTGTCCGGAGCAAGTATGGTGGGTCTGACACACCGGTGTCAATGTGTTCTTTTTTCCATTTCCAGGAGTGTATTAGTCGAGGATATCTATTAAATTTTATTTTAACCAATGCTGCAGTGCAGCTAGAAACTAGATATTAAACAAAATAGGCAAAGCAAGGCGTGAAACGACATTCGCTAGCCATAAAGCATTTCATAATGCAGTAAACAATCTTCCAACTAGCAAGACAATAGACATGAAATGTTTCTAATCATTTCATTAAATATCATAAATTAAGAACTCTACAGTGTAATCATGTTTTCAAGTTTGAGGGTGTCGTATTCACGATGCTTTCTACAAAGGAATGTCAATAGTGAGGTTAATGGACTCCTTTTTTCTCCACCTGTGCCTCTGACAGGCACAAACTAATGGATTTTTTCAAGGCGTCTGTCGCGCAGCTGGTTGTCCACGACGCATTACGTGCAGGTGGTCACTTAACTTTCTTAGCAAAATATTTACGACAGCAGTTTCCGCTACAGCTCATATAAAAATATTTCACAGGTTGAGAATTTGCGTTACAAATCTATAGAAACAAAATTCTTTAAATATAATAGTGTCCAAAAAAAGTTTCGTCGGCATTGTAATACATTCACGCATTTACATACATTTCATAACTCTTAAAGTACAATTCTTGGTTTCCAACATCCTGTTTCACAAATCAGAGCCCCAAACCACTACTCATTACTTCTTACCTTATTACACATATACATATTCGTCAACACTTCTTCAATATTTCATCGTAATAAATAAATAGGATAATCATTCCTCATATAGCATCATCTCATTGATCATAAACATACCCTAAAAGCATAATACACATCGTCGTCATAATAATAACATCATAACACCTCAGTCAAATCTCAAAATCGTCATAGCTTTCTGCAATAATTTCAAAACCTAAAAAAATTCTCTGCTCATGTCAAAAGTATCATCTACTTCAAACGTACTTTAAAAATCATGATCCCATACCAAATACGTCATTCAAAGCTCTCATAGTATCACAATGGTTCCGAAGAAGTATGAACAGTTCACAAAGTACAGACAAAATACAATTTCATAAGTGTGACGTTATCCACCTGCATAATTGCGTAAACATGTGTCACTGACGTAGTATAAATATGTTTGTTTGTCTGCCAAATAATCAGATAGCTGTGTAATTCTGTGTTAGAGAGATATGGTACCGATGTGTAAAGCTGTATAAGCAAATACCATATTAGCTAAGGCTCCTTGTGCTTGCCAAACACATGATACACAAAGTAAGCGTGTACCCCCCTGAGGATTAATGTAATTATACCCTCAGGTGTTACAGATTACAGCAATGGAATGAAATGTATCACGGAAAAATATCTTTAAAAATAAATGTTTTAAGTAAAAAAATAATCACTCAAATATGTGTACTGTAGCGCTAAACTGTGCGTCATGTTGTAAGATAATCTCTGTGGATGTGTTGTAGTTATCGTCCTTCGAAAGCTAAGTTCTGCAGAAGTCAATGTACTTACCTCATGATAAACAAAAGTGAAATGCTTTGCGTATAGATATCTTAGTAATTACGCTTATTGCCGTGACGGAGAAAGTACTGTTCTGTAACGTATTGTTGTGCTACAGAAAAGGCTGTCTCATTGTAGCTATACCACAAATGTTACTACTAGAACATGTTTGACTTTCCAGAATAATTCAGAAAAACTGTGCAGATATAAAACAGATACATCGCAAAAGCAACATTGTAAATTGTCACTGATTAGTAGTGTCGTGATAAAATCGTGTAGCTGTCACATAAACTAACCACTGTGTCATCTGGATCTCACAGAAAGTACTTTAAATCCAGAATGTATTTTCAAGTAAACCAAAATGTTGCATTAAAATCTCATTAGCAGTACATGTTCTAAGTGTGTGAGCCTTATGGTCGTTACGTAATCGTGCAACTAACAAGGAACAATGTACACACACAATAACACTGTACCGTCTGTTCTCTTGGTTCTTGACTGGATACTTAACATCAAACATTGTTGGATGTTAACAGATTGTACGTCTGACAAAGCATACAAGTAATGTAAAGTGAAAAGTTATATTGCAAAGACAAAGTTAAAAAGCAGATTATCTTTCAGTAAATGGTTTTGCTTGTGAAATTTGGTGCAACGAACTTTACATATTCACATACACCTTTACCTTTTACCCAAATGAATACAGACTCATTTACAGATATTTTCCTCTTATTACGTGTATACAAAGACAAAGCAGAAGTTGACATATAAGCAGATTTACCGAAGTCTTTATTAGCGAGTTCGGCCACATGGTAGGTGCGGAATGCAATAATGTCTCTGTCAACAAAACTTTCAAGTCCAGGAACATTTTGTACTCCTGTACCTCCACGTACAATGGCTACAGTAAACCATCCGTTACCATGACCAAATGAATCATTAATATCTAAACTAAAATTAAGTCGGCACCCACAGAAAACAGAAGGTCCGTCAAGCAAGGCTTGAGCAGCGACAGACTTGACTGGTATACGATTCTTCTTGTCTCCAGCTGTTGTAGCAAACTCAATGTTCTCGATGGTTTTGTACACTGTCTGTTTAGAACGGCGACGATAGTGCGCAGACATTCAACTTCAAAGCAATTGTCATGTGGTATACGTCGCTAAAGAATGCTAAAATTGCTCTCAAGGTTAGCGTCTATGTTATTTTTCTCTGAGCCAGCCGACGCACGTGGCTGCCTGCGGTGTGAGTCATTGTCTGTCTCTTTGTTGGCGCTCGTCGTTATTGGGATTAGTAGACCTAACTTCTACAAATTCACCTTCTCGAGAGTGCCCTGCTCTGTTTGAATGCCGCCAGTTCTGATGAAATTCAGGTCTGTCGTTACGATCATATCGTCTGTCGTCATGTCGGTAGATTCCATAGTTTCTTTCTTGTCGATCCCATGGTGGAGAATTTCTCCCTGAATCGTAACTGCGCGCTGGACCGTTGCGTCTAAAGTTATTCTGTCTCCCCTGATAATATTTATTTTGGTTCCCATATTGTCTGTTTCTCTGATTGTCTCTGTGATAGTCACTACCGCGGAGAGGTGATCTTTCCCTCTAATTATTACTACTCTGACAATGGTTATCATACGGGTGGTGTCTGTTTTGGTCACGATTTGTGTTGTGAGAATAGCCTTGTCGTGTCCAGTTATTATTTCTTTCTTCGCGGAATTGCGACGGATGTGACCTGTAATTGTTGTGTTCCTGTTTTCGAGTTCCGCGATTGTCAGTGTCAATTTCTAATTCTTGTGAGAGTCCCTGAAAAGCTTCAATGTCGTCTTTGCAACGTCCTACCAAAATAATATGCCGTAAATGTTCAGGCAATTTGATTAAGCAAATGCGGATGATTCTGAGGGGCTGTATGGGTTTGACAGGTACCGATTCTTGTGCAACATGTCTTCAAAATATTTCACAAGACTGGAAAATTCAGATTGTTCAAAATGTTTCATCATTATGATGCCATGTTTTACTCGGTCTTGTGTGGCTTGAGACCAATATGCTGAGAGGAAGGCATGGTAAAATTCTCCTTCACTGTGGCAATCGTGAATGACCGATCGCATTCTTACAGCTGGTTCATTCTCTAAGTAGCCACACATAAATTCTAATCTGTGCTCTAATGACCAGTTGGGGGGGGGGGGGGGGGGGGAAATGAGAGAATTGATGAAGCCACACTTGTGGATGAATGTCGTTGCCAGAATTCTTAAATGTTTTGAATTTACGTGTAGTAATGAACAGCTTATAGTCAAAATCATCATGTCGGCGAGTCGCATGTCGGTCATTGTTACGTCGTTTCGGCGGATCCATCTCAAAATTCAATGCGCCTTACCAATTTATTTCATAATTTCCGAAGTGTCCTATGTTATTATTTTGTGGTTGTTCCGTATTTCTATGTCCCTCTTACCGTACTGGAGCGCGAATGTCCTCTGAAATACGTAATTCTTGTATTACTTGTGCCAACTGATCTTGTACTTCCCGGATTTCTCTTTTGTACTGTGTATTAATTTGATTTTTACTTGGTTTGAATTTTTAATTTGTTTATACCATTCAGTGTCCGTGAAGGCTACAGGTCTTGCGCCATTCAGATCATCATCTACCTTTGCAGATAAGTTAGTGAACTGATCTGAAAGTTTGGCTACTTATTCCGATAGTGAAATTATTTCCTCTGTGTGTTTTTCTGAACCAAGTTTCAGAGTGTCCATTTGTGTTGAAATCGTATCTACTGTGTCCTTTAAGTTTTCCTGAGTTTTTGCAAGTTGCGTAATCGAATCGGTAGATGCAACTGAGACAATTTTAGCTTGCAAGGTGTCGTGATTTTGATGAACAATAGTTTGCAGTTCTTTTATGGCTGTTTCGTGATTCTGTAATGCATTTTCATGCCGCAAAAAAATAGGTTGGAACTGCTCAAAAATTTGTGTTTTGACGTCATTACAGACTTTTTGACATTTCCATTCCATGTTATGTAACTCAATAGTTAAATCTTCACGTGTTTGTTCAAGTGTGGTGTCGAACTTCCGAAGATTTTGTACCATTGTGTCTTGCTTTTGAAGATTTTGTTCCATTGTGTCTAACTGATGCTGTGTTTGTCTCTGGTGTTGTTCCATTATGTCTAACTTTTGAAGATTTTGTCCCATTTGTTTCTGATTTTGTTCAAGCGTTGTGCCTAACTTTTTTAGCCTTTGTCCCATTTGTTGCATTAACTGTAATAACAGTGCACTGGTGTCTGAAACATGTTCCTCATTGCTATTCGGCAGTGCATTTGAAGCGGCAATATTGGCATTTTGAAAAGCAGAAAATGTGTCTTGATTTATTTGAGAAAACGTTGAGGTCTCAAAACCTGAATCTATAGTATTTGTAAGATTGTGTCCTGTCATTTCGGAATCCTGAGGCGAGCTGTTGCCGACCGATCGATCGATAATGCTTCCCTGTTCACTAATTGTTTCTCTGCCTACACCATTATTTGCAGCCCGCTCCATTTCCCTATGCACAATTACCAAATTACAACTTTGAACATTAGTTAATTCATTACATGGTGGCTCTAACACACTGCTTTCGTCTTCACTGTCATTTCTCAGTTTACTTTGGAGCCTAGTATTACGTTTTTCACACCCATTATTGTCACAATATGTCACACGATAACACAGAAAAGAGCAATTTGAAGAGCAAAAATAACAGAACACATTAACGTAGCACTGAAAATAATATCTAGTTAATTGCAAGCGCGGCTGCGAAATACTTGATGCAAATCTACATGCATGCCACAACTGTTTTCTGCACAACAATGAAAAACTACAACTACAGAGGAAATTCTCTCTACAATTACGCACTAGCAATAAACAAAAGCCTACACTAACTACACAAACTACAAGAGAAAATCAGAAGATTCCAGTGAGGTATCCTCGGCTAAGGGTCGACATATGAAACGTCCCCTTAGAAAAGTTGTACAAGACTGTGCTTAAACTGACACACAATATTTTTAGCGCAACGCAATCTGACTTTCAAAAATCCCTACAAAAGAATGGCCCTGACTAACATTAACCTATACCTTTCACAAATCACTTACCTCACCTAAAATCTTCGTTACTCGAACTACCGCAATACAGCGAGCGCCACTACTGCCAGCTAAATAAAAGATTCAAACTACCGAAGGCACTAACTACTGATGGGCATAGTTAGCGAATGAAAGATTTTTAATAGAGAACAAACAATGTATTTACCTTAATAGTCATAATATATATATATATATATATCAGTTCATGACATCCATTTTTACAAATTTCAAAACTCCGCCATCTCTCTCCCCACATCCACCACTGCTGGCGGCTCACCTCCAACTGCCCAACGCTACGCGCTTATCCAGCTGCCCAACACTACAATGGCAGACTACGATGCAAACGGGCCACAGACTGCACACAGCACAGCGAGTGATTTTCATACAGAGTGCTACGTGGCGTTACCAATATAAAAACCTAAACAGCCTACTTACAGAATAACTAACGGAAGGATAACGCTCTACGAGTCGGGGCGTGGAATGTCGACGCTTGCAAGTGGTAAGGAAACTAGAAAATCTGAAAAGGGAAATGCAAAGGCTCAATCTATATATATTAGGGGTCAGTGAAGAGAAGTCTAAAGAAGACAAGCATTCCTGGTCAGATGAGTATAGGGTAATATTAACAGCGGCAGAAAATTGTATAACGGGAGTAGGATTCATTATGAATAGGAAGGTAGTGCAGAGAGTGTGTTGCTGTGAACAGTTTAGTAATAGGGTTGTTCTTACCAGAACTGACAGCAAACCACCAACGACAATGATAATTCAGGTATACATGCCGACGTCGCAAGCTGAAGATGAAGAAACAGAAGAAATATATGAGGATATTGAAAGGGTAAACCAGCATGCAAAGGGATATGAAAATCTAACAGTCATGGGAGACTTAAATGCAGTTGTAGGGGAAGGAGTGGAAGAAAAGGTTACAGGAGAATGTGGGCTTCGGACAAGAAATGAGAAAGGAGAAAGAGTAATTGGGTTCTGTAAGAAGTTTCAGCTAGTAACAGCTAGTACTTTGTTCAAGAACCACAAGAGGAGGACGTACACTTGGAAAAGGCCAGATTTCAGTTAGATTGCATAATGGTCAGACAGAGATTCCAAAATCAGATACTGTATTGTAAGGTGTCCTCAGGAGCAGACATAGACTCAGATCACAATATAGTAGTGATGAAGAATAGGCTGAAGTTTAAGATATTAATCAGGAAGAATCAATATCCAAAGAAGCAGGATACATAGGTACAAAGAAGATAACTGCGAGGAAACCATGAGTAACAGAAGAAATACTTCAATTGATCGATGAAAGGAGGAAGTACAAAAATATTTCGGGAAATTCAGAAATACAGAAATGCAAGTCGCGGAGCAATGAAATAAATAGGAAGTGCAGGAAACATGTTAAAACATCGAAAAAGAAATGATTGTCGGCAAGACAGTCTCACCATACACGAAACTCAAAACAACCTTCGGTGACAGACATTAAAACCAACGGTGACAACATTAAGAGTGCAACGGAAATTCGATTGTTAAATGCAGAGAAGAGAGCGTATAGGTAGGACAAATACATTGAAAGCCTCTACATTTGATGTGATAGAAGAAGAAACAGGAGTCGATTTAAAAGAGATAGGGGACCCGGTATTAGAATTTAAGTGAGCTTTGGGGGGACTCAAGATCCAATAAGGCAGAAGGGATAGATAACATTCCACCAGGATTTCTAAGATCATAGGGTTGGTTGTTGTTTTGGGGGGAAGAGACCAAACAGCGAGGTAATCGGTGTAATTGGATTAGGGAAGGAATTCGGCCGTACCCTTTCAAAGGAACCATCCCAGCATTTGCCTGAAGCGATTTAGGGAAATGATGAAAAACCTAAATAAGGATGGCCGAACGCGGGATTGAATTGTCGTCCTCCCGAATGCGAGTCCAGTGTGCTAACCACTGCGCCATCTCACTCGGTTTAAGATCATTATGGGATATGGCTATTCACCTTGGTGTGTAGAATGTATGAGTCTGACGACGTACCAAATGACTTTCGGAAAAGCAACCGCCAAGAGGGAATAATAAGAGTAGACGACCAAGAATGAAGTGCTAGTATTAAAAATAATGTAAGACAAGAATGTATCCCTTCGGCCCTCTTGTTCAATCTGTACATCGAGGAAGCAGTGATGAAAATAAAAGAAAGGGTCAGGAGTGGAATCAAAATTCAAGGTGAAAGGATATCAATGATACGATTCGCTGATGACATTGCTATCCTGAGTGAAAGTGAAGAAGAATTAAATGATCTGCTGAACGGAATGCACACCCTGATGAGTAAAGAGTATGGATTGAGAGTAAATCGAAGAAAGACGAAGGTAATGAGAAGTTGTAGAAATGAGAACAGCGAGAAACTTAACATCAGGATTGACGGTCACAAAGTACATGAAGTTAAGGAAAGGCAGTAAAATAATCAATGACGGACTAAGCAAGAAGGACATCAAAAGCAGACTAGCAATAGCAAAAAGCGTATTACTGGCCAAGAGAATTCTACTATCGGCCTTAATTTGAGGAAGAAATTTATGGGAATGTACATCAGGTAGTGAAACATGGTATTGAAACATGGACTGTGGGAAAACCGGAACTGAAAAGAATCGAATCATTTGACATGTGGTACTACAGGAGAATGTTGAAAATTAAGTGGACTTATAAGGTAAGGAATGAGGAGGTTCTGCGCAGAAACGGAGAGGAAAGGAATTTGTCGAAAACACTGATAAGAAGAAGGGACAGGATGATAGGACATCTCTTAAGAGATGAGGTAATGACTTCCATGGTATTAGAGGGAGCTGTAGAGAACAAAACTGTAGAGGAAGACAGAGATTGGAATACATCCAGAAAAAATTGAAGATGTAGGTTGCAATGTTACTCTGAAATGAAGGGGTTCGCACAGGAGAGGAATTCGTGGCGGGCCACATTAAAGCAGTCAGAAGACTGATGAAAAGAAAAGAAAAGAAAAATTGCTTAAGCATACAACGAGTCAGTTCAAGAATATCAACAAAATTGAGTTGTGTAGCGAATGGCAATTATTTTTATATTTTCTTATTACGGCAAATAGAATGTCAAATACCAATGCCAAATATCATCACGGAGTTTTAAAAAGCCCATGTATATAGCGCCTCTGGTTCCCTACGTGAGTTACCGGAGATAAAGATATCGGAAAGTAGTTTATATCAATAAGATACAAATTTCATCTACATAAGATACAGTTACATCAGAGGGCAAAGCACTGGCTACATACATTCGACACGTTTCTATTACTCAAAAGCACAATAAAAGGAATACGTTTACATAACAAATTTGTTACATTCAGTCCTTATGACATGATCTGTGTTGTGTTCTGTCCACATGATGTTGCATTTTTCTTTGTTTTCCTCTTTCTAACTTATTTTTACTTCAGTTTACATCATTTGTAAGCAAAATTTTGTTTCACATTCACTGTGTAGTGTTGCATTGATTATTTAATCAACTTTTTTATAATTAAATTAGCTGAGTACCCAGTGTTGCCCAGATATTTATTTTTCCCAGTCATCTGTTAGCAATATCCTCCTTCTCCTCCTCATTCTGTCCATCTCCTGCTCTCCCTCTCGCTGTCCATCCCTTCCTCCCCACTCTCTCACCATCTCCTCCTTTTTCTAACTTCACCTTCTCCCACTATTTCCGTCCACTATCTCTGTCCATCTTATCCTCCTACCCCAACTTGCCCTTCCTCTCCTCCCCATGTCTCTGTCCAATTCCTCCTCCTCCCCCCTGCCCCTTCCCTCCTCCCACACCCTCTCTGTCCATAGCCTTCTCTCCCTTCTTCTGTCCATGCCCTTCTCTTCTTTCAATGTGCATCTCCTGTTCCCCCCTCTCCCTGTCCATTGCAGAATGCCCCCCCTCTCTCTCTCTCTCCACCACCTTCTCGCCCCTAAATCTGTCCATTCTTTACTCCCCCTCTCTCTTTGCATCTCATTTTCCTCCCTTTCTCTGTCCATCCCCTCATCCTCCTCTACATGCCTATCACATCCTCCCCCTCTATCTGTCCACCTCCTCCTCTCAATCTATACATTCATCTGCAACTCCCCTCTTTTCCTTTCTACATCATCCTAACATTCTTTCTAATGATCTCCTCCTCACCCCTCTGTCCATCTTCTCCTCCCACTTCCCTGTCTGAGTATCTCCTCTTCCCCTTATGTCTGACCATCTCCTTCCCCACTCTCCATGCATCTTATCATCCCCACTCTCAATGATCATCTCCTCCTCCCCTCTCTCAGTGCTCAGCAATGCCCAACTGCATGTATAACTGACGGAATGTATTCCAATACTACCCACGGAACTTGCCAGTTATGTAGGATAGCCTATATATCAGGCATTACCAACCCTTTTAAGCCCCACCTGCCACTCCTATGGCCACTAGGAGTTTCTTACAACAATATAGCTCCTTTACACACACTAAGTAGTACTTTTAGCAATTTTGATTTTCTCATCTATACCCTCTCTGTCTCTCTAAATCCTCTTTGAATGTATCTCCCTCTCCCCTTCCCCTGACAACATCTTTCTCTCTCTCTCTCTCTCTCTCTCTCTCTCTCTCTGTCCATCTACTCCTCCTCTCCCTCCTTCCCCCCCTCTCTGCCTATCTTTTCCTTCCCAGCTCTATCGCCACTTCCTCCTGCCCCCTCTTTATGTCCATTTCCCCCACTCCCTATTTCCATTTAACTCCTCCTATCTCTGTCACCCCTTGTCCCCTTCTCTCTGTCCATCTGCTGCTCCCCACACTCTGACCATCTCCTCTTCCTCTCTCCTTTGTCTGTCAAATTCCACCTAACACACTCTCTCTGTGTATCCCCATTCTCTTCCCCCCCATCCATTTTCTCCTGTCCCCCCTCTCTATCCATCCCCTGCTGCCCACCACTGTCTCTATCATCTCCTCCTGCCACTTACCACGTCCCTCCCTTCTCTTTCAAACTTTCCACAGGCATGTCCATACACACAAATAGTCTCTGCAAAACAGGTCTATAGAGCAAGCAAAAATAACTGCCACAACATGATTGTCATGTCAGGTAGCCTGCACATCAGGTCCTTGAAAAGAGTTTTCTTTTAGTTCTGACATGCAGGCTAGGCTGTCCTGTACTACTTCAACACGACACAGCTATCATGAAGGGCAGCCTACATGTGAAGGGACAGTAAAACCGTGTCTTGTCCCAGACATATAGTCTGGCAGGCCAATACTTTTCCCCACACAACATGTCGATCGTGAAGGGCAGCCAATTTGCCAGGTGCTGAGAAAAACCATGTTTTTTCCTATGACTGCTGCTGTTGCAGGTAGGAGGTTATATAACCCACACTGCTGATACTCTTGAGGCACGTTGTTTCTGTGTCAAATTGGGTTGAAATGAATAGAGTGTGTGTGTTCCTGTAACTTCTCCCAAACTCCTGGATATATTTCGTATGAGAATTATCACATTAAACTTTTTTTATATGGCCAGTAAGCAGCTATAGGAAACTCTCCTAATGGGAAGAAATTATAAAATAAATGGCCAAGTAAGTATGAATTTGTTTTCAAATATGGATCTGGGAACAAACGTAAAATACAAAAATAGGCAGATTATTTTTCAAAATGTGAGGTGGCACTGTGGCGAGGTAGTTAGCACTCTGGATTGATATATGGAATGATGACAGTTCACATTCACATGTGATCATCCTGATTCAGATTTTCTGTGATTTCCTTAAATCGCTCCACGCAAGTACTGTAATGGTTCCGCCAAAAGAGGAAGATCAGTTTCCTTCCCTACCTTGCAACAATCTGTGCTTGTCCTTTGTCCCTAATCCGTTCTTGAAGACAGGAATTAAAGCCTTAATCTTCCTTCCTTTCTTTTACATCGCAGTTCTTGCCCTCCACACATTTATGGATGAGAGAGAAAGAGAGAGAGATATATATAGAAAGAGAAAGAGAAAGAGAGAGTAATGTGTGTATGTACATAACAGAACAGTCACGCATCATAGGTCAGTGATAATCCAATTCCAGTTGCAGTGTGCCATGCACATACATCATTAATCAAATATTCATGTGACCCGCAGTTCTCAGCTGTGTTTTACAATACTAAGCCTGTAAGAACTACCAGCTGAATCTAAATACATCAACCAATATTACTGTACTTTTCCTGTTCAGTAGCAAACAAAAATTCTTACACAGGCAATAATACTTTAAGATGTGATTAATTTTAATTGGCGTTAGTGAATTCAGCCCTGACTAATACAGCTGGCAGCCTTCTTCGGGGGGCAAAGAGATATGTTGTGTGGACACTGCAGGGTTAGAAGATGTGTGAGGAGGATGTTTTATTGCATGAACATGTGCGACTCTTACCATTCATCGGCTATGGTTTAATTTAAAATGGAAGTAACATGGATCCAACAAAGTGCATTATAGTGACCTTCAAATTCAGTACATATTTGTAAAAAGAAATATGAAATTATAATTAGGCTGTTGTAAATCAACACAAGGAGTACAAGAAAAATGACATTTAAAACATTTAATCAACGTTCTGGATCGTGTTTCATATTCCACAATGCATTTCAATAAAAGTAAAATGACCATTATTAATCAGTTATTAATTCGCTCACACAGAAAACACCACAACACTCCATCAGACAATGACAGTGTCGCAACTTTCGGCTCGCTAAGTATGGCTGCAACAGAGAATTGTCAACGCAAAGTGTTCTAAATGGCATAGACATTAACGATCGGTAGAGTGGGTATAGAATAAATTGGGCGGTAGATGCACATGTGGCTGGACAAGCGTGGGGAGAGCAGTAGTGGTGGGGGTGGCTGTGGGTCGTCAACTTGCTGCAGGGGAAGTGTCAAGCGCTTGAGGGAAGTGACTTTCTGAACTCATATTTATTGTAAATATTAATTAAAGCCCCTCCATGCCCACACTTGTCTGATGGCTATCCAGAAAGAGCTCTGATTTGGTTACTATCCAAAAAGAATTCCACTGAAAATGCGACAAAAACACGACTTGTTTTCACTCGACTTGTTAACCATTTTTAACTTACAGAGAAGCGCCATGAGTAGCGAATTTTGAGTAACACTCACATTTCCCTTGCTGCCATGTTAGAATTTGCTTCTTTCGCCAAAAGTAGCTGGTTTTGCAGATTATCAATTAAATAAAATATTGTGAAACAGTAGTTTATTAACATTATTAAGTGAGAAACTAAGGACAAGTAAGATCCATAACTTATGAAAAAGCTCATCCGCGGTAAAAGAAAATAAACATGTAATATCTTCACTTACCTTATAACAAAACTCACAACAATATCGTTACACCGGCTGTCAATGACCCTTAAAATTGGATTGATTCATCGAAAAAGTCAGTAACCAGTGGAATAACTCGGTAGATAATGCAGTTGCACATGTTAACTATACGGCAAAATACTCTCCTCTTTGTGTGCTATCGTTCGCCAAAATCTCGTTTCCATATCTCACACAGTTTGAGATATGATGCATGTAATGGATATTTCATTCTGGCTTTGTCACTGACATACATGATCGCAAATGAGTACTCTACATTAAATCAATTTTCTCGAAATTGGTGACAGATAGAGACCCCCATTCAAGACTAATGAAATTCAAATAGGCTAGATAAATTTTATTTGCAGCAACATGCTATGTAACATGCACCAAAAGCAAAATCACAACAAACCCTATTTTTCATTGGAAACTTTTTCAAATTTCTTGTAGTGTTTTACTTAAATGCACATATCACAACAACTATGACCAGAAACAAAATCATGGGAACTTCATCAAGAAGCTAACACATAAAGCTATAAGAATCGCAAAAATGAAATTTTTTACGCAAATTTTTTATAAAATCGTTTGAGAAATACTGCAGGACATGCGCCTCGCTTATGCCAGTGCTGCACGTCACCAAGCGGCCAAATGCGGGGAAACCATGTCAACTATCGTCTGTGAACAGGTCACCGTATTCAGCACAGACTGTACTTGAAGGTCATTTGCCAGGATATTGCTCCGTTACTGTAACCAGTCTGTCTATTCTGTTCAGGGTTCATAACATGCTAATTTACCTAGATTAGTAATTAATAATAACATCGACACGTATATGGCCCAAGAGGCCACACCACAAAGGCAGAACTCGCTCTTTAGTACAGAAGTTCGACCATCACTATCACAGATAAAAGTATAGCTAAACACGCAGTGAGAGTCGTAGGGAATCGGACAGAATTACGAACAAATCCAGAAAAATTAAAATCGAAACTGAAGTACAAATGGTTATTCGTGGGTTAGAAAGTACAAAAAGGTAATTAAGGCCAAATATTGAATTGAAAGTAAGCAATTTTACTGAAAGTAGAAATGAAAATGGCTCTGACCACTATGGGAGTTAACATCTTATGTCATCAGTCCCCTAGAACTTAGAACTACTTAAAACTAACTAACCTAAGGACATCACACACATCCATGCCCGAGGCAGGATTCGAACCTGCGACCGTAGCAGTCCTGCGGTTCCGGACAGAAGCGCCTAGAACCGCACGGCCACCGTGGCCGGCGAAAGTAGAAATAAAACAAAAAGAAAAATTCCTTGCCTTAATAGGTGGCAGTAAATCCACCTTCCATTACACTTTGTTGTGTCCTTAAGTTTTCCAGATAATCTTTTCTCTGCCTGTGTTTTCTCATATTTTTACCACGTCAGGGAAGAAGATAACCATGAACCGAATTGAATGAGTTTTATTTACATTTTTATAACGTTTATTTTTCAGCACCTCGTGTACCGTTGACGTCCTTCCCTAAACGTAGATGACTGCTAGATTGCGCGAATGGGGTGACATTACAAACGTATGTATGTTTGTGAATTCAGAGGGACTATCTTGGTTCAGTCTTGTTGGTGGTCGTGCGAATTGGATTTTCGATGCTGGTTTGAGGCGCCACTCTAGAGGGGCATTTATCTGCCTGGGTTTTCTTAACGTGCGGGCTCTGGATTGGCTCCCTCACACCCAAGTGGAATGCACTCGATTGTTCAGCCTTTGACGTTGAACCGATGGCAAATTTTGAGCAATGGAACCAGGCTTTGTTTCTCCTGTCTGCTGCCTGGAGGAGACGCGTGGTAGCACTGATTGGTCAAGTCCCCCTTCTTCGTTTTTTTCGGTTTCTGTGCATGGAGGCGACGCAGGTTGGATTTTGTGCAGAGCTGCACAGAGAGTGAGTAGCAGCTGTGCTAGTGTCTGGTGAGTGTAATGTGCCGACTCTGTGTGCTATTGTAAGGTGATTTTGGATGGGAGATCGTCCAGGGTTTTGCACTTGGAACTTTCTATAACTTAAAAGTAATTTGTCAGAAGCATTACGGGGATCTCTGGAGTGATAATTATGTTATCTCAGACTATTGAGCTTCTACTCCAGTGTCCGCCGAATGAAATTGTCAAGAAGCTCCGACCTCGAGCTGCTGCACCCCCAAGGCTCTATGGGTTACCAACGGTGCAAAAAAAGGATGTTCCTTTGTGCCCTATCGTCAGCAACACAGGCACTCCAACGTACCAACTAGCCAAATATTTCACGGCGGAATTAAACCCTCACGTCGGGAAATGCCAGCATCACATAAGGAATTATTTACATATCATTCAACGGCTGCAAGAGCTGCTCCTCCTTAACCAGGACCTCATGGTGAACTTTGATGTTGTCTCGCTTTTCACCAGAGTGCCGCTTGATGACTCTCTTAAGTTGATTAGGGGGAAATTCAACCCGACAATGACTAATCTTTTCGAATTTGTCCTCGCATCAACATTTTTCTCTTCGATGGAAACTGTTACGAACAAACGGATGGTGTTGCCATGGAGTGTCCCCTGTCACCAGTGGTAGCAAACTTGTTTGTGGAGGACTTCGAAGAGAAAGCACTGGAAACTGCAGCACTGAAGCCTATGTGCTTTTACGGATATGTTGATGACACATTCGTGATACGGCCACATGGAAGAGAAAAACTTGAAGATTTTCTCTAACATCTGAATTCTCTGCATCCTAACATCAAATTCACCATGGAGGTGGAAGAGAATGGTGAACTCCCGTTTCTGGACGTCCTAGTCAAGCACAAAGCGGATGGCACCTTGGGACACAGTGTATACAGGAAAGAAACCCACACTGATCTGTATCTCCACGCTACCAGCTGCCATCATCCTTCACAGCCTGAGGCTGTACTGCGAACACTGGTACACAGGGCCCGCGCAATATCGGATGAGGAAAGTCTACAAGGAGAACTTAACCAACTTAAGGACGTTTTCAAGAAGAACGGTTAAAATGAGAGTCAAATTCGACGTGCTTCAGGCAGAATGCACAAGCCCAGCAGAGAGACAACGAAGAGGACGAGAATACAATGGTGTACCTGCCTTACTCCGGCAAAGTATCCAACAAAATCGGCAGAATTCTGGCTCGGCGTAACATCAAATGTGTCTTCCGCCCACCTCCGAAAACGCGTGCCGTGCTAGGTACAGTAAAAGTTGACCTGGGGCTCCGCAAACCTCGCGTTTCCCTTATTCGGTGTAAATGCGGTAAGGCATACATCAGGCAAACTGTATGCACAATCACAGAAAGATGCCAGGAACACAGAAGGCACACTGAACGGAAGCAGCCTACAAAATCTGCGGTTGCGGAATATTACATGGAGACTGGAGATACTATGGAGTACGCGAAAACGGAAGTTTCTACGGCAGGCCTCGTCTTTTTGTTACTGTGTTCTGAAAGAGGCGATTGAAATACGTGTAGCTGATGGGCTGATCAACAGCGACGCCGCTTTTAATCTCAGCAAAGCCTGGGACCCAGCACTCAGCCAACTAAAAGCACAGCGCCGACCCAAACCGACTTCCGCGCCCGACGAAGGCCACAGGACATCTGATGGTCCACAGTTCGCATCCAGCAGCCAACGGCCCGGCCTTCCATACCACCACCCCACGCAGCGACGCGTGTGGCAGGTCGCGGGAGTAGGGGTGGGGAGCGATCAGAGTACAAAGGGGTGGAGATTCAACGGATACGCTCAGTCGGCAGGTATCACCTGATGATGACGGCAAGGAACGCAGTCGAAACATCGTGGTTTGAAAACGACTGCACCCGGCTGGTGACCCGAGAACAGTACAAACAGTTAATTCGCCGGGAAAGCCTAAGATCACACAATTTTGTTATCGTTTAACTACAAACAAATGCTACCAATTTTGCTCCTTATCTGGTCACGATTTACCGCATGCAACATGACCCAGACAAAATGTCGTGCTTCTTTTCGCTGCGAGTGACAAGCAAGCTTTGATGATTTAATCTTTACGAGAAAATAGTGAATCTTACCCTCGGGTACTCTGCGAGTGTTTAAATTTTTGAGTGTGAACGAATGAGTGTCCGTCTCGCGTTCCTTGATCAATCAAATTCTCGCTGAATAATAAACAATTTCCCCTTACAGAACCCTAGTGTTAGGATTTTTATGTTAAGATTTTACATGTGTTAAATTTTTACTGAAGATCAGGAGTAAGCTCCATTTTGTGAATAAATGCTATTTGGTATCAACAAGTTCCTTAAAATTTTACCCCACCTGCATTTAGCATGCCACCTCACCTCCTATGGTCAGTATCCATACATGCCCTGTAAAAGAAAAATATTAGGAAGCACTCGGTGTATTTCAGTCCCTGGACGGTCTGGTAGTTGGAATTCCATTTTGCGATTTCTTGTGGTAGAACTCAGGGCTAAATTCAATTACTGTTTATGTTACTTCTGGAGACTTGGCATTCAGGGGAAGTTAGAGAACGACGAGTACTGATTTACTCAATCGGAAGCTACCTACCATAAGGAAGTTCACATTATACAGCAAAAGTGTATCCTACCGAAGAACCAATTACCGATTTTCGATATTTTATAAACAATGGGAGGCTTTTAACATTATTATACCTGGGGGATATCTCTCAAAAAAAACTATGTCATTCCGTAATACTAACCTTGAAACTAAGTTTTTCGCTGAGAATAACCTACAAATGTAGAAATGAACTTAATACAGAGAACAGACAAAACTAAAACATACAACCATTCTCGTGCAAGATATAAAGAAAATATAAACAAAATTGGAAACGATCTCTACACATTTAGCTCTGGCTAAAGCAGCTCTCTTCAGTAGACATAAGCAGTAACCTTTCAGTAATTCACAGACCAGAAAAGAGTAGAGCTGTAAGAAAATCGTAGACAAATTTTACAATCAAAGGAACATATTAAACAAACACAACGAATTTCGAAATAAAAGTTGTCTTGAAGACTTCGAAATTAATTTTCTGATTGCATAGATAGGCCTAACTCAGAACAAAAAACAGCAGTAAATTTGCATTCAGTACAAATCGACTTGTATCGAATAAAATGCAATCATACAATATATCTCTTACATAAAATAGATGGATAATACAATAATTGCATTGTTATATCATAAACATGACAAAACAAAATACTATTATGGTTCATAAATAATGTTAAAGACGCCGAGCGGAGAGCTAGCTGGTATTGTTCACAAGGCGAAGGCCATCGAGCGGTGGAACATCCTGCCGGCGTGTGTTATCGTCCTCGGATTCAAATAAAACTAACGTATTTAACTTTATGGAACAAAAAAAAAATGGAAGATCGATCTTGTAAGTAAAATGTAATGGTAGTTATTTCAGTTCTTGTTCTTATCTTAACAGCTTGTCATCAACATCGATTTTGCCATGAAGACTATGTTCAAATAAACCATATCAGTGGAAGTGCTAAACTGTTTAAATATCCATCAGTATTTCTAAAGTGAATGTTTATGTGGAAGTGATAGATGGAGTTTGCTATTGATTTCAGCAGGAGAAGATTGATGTTGGAATTATTGCAGTTCTAAGTGAATCAGTAACAAATAATTAAAGCCAAGAGCGGAGATAATACCCTAAATGCCAGCTTTTGACAAGCCACAGAACTTTTATGAATATGATGTTATGCAAATGTCTGAACCTTTATCTCTCTATGCTTCCGAGCTTGCGTGAAGTTAATTTAAACAGTTCACTGAAGAAATTCAAATTCGTAGCGATGTTCCCTCTGGAAAAGACGTCTGGAATGGTCAAGCTGAATTATTATAGGTACCTGACTGAAAATGTTCGTCAACTGTGTGTTACGCACGACGTCTGCTGGTGTCTGTTTAAATAACAACATCCAAAAGGGGTGCGTCCGCAACATCCAACAAACGTAAGCTAACAATGGGTTGATTTTATGTACATAAGAACCGGCAGTAGAAAAATAAGATAAAACAAATCATTGTATTTTTAGTGGAATAAACATAATGCATTTCAGATGATTATTTGAAGCTGTGAGATAGCATGAAAAAAAATTCGCTTTAGATAATTAATTCGGTACATAAATGTAGTGAAATATGAAATATATGTTCTAAAAGATAACGTTACTACAAGAACGTCTATAGCAAAACGATGAGTTTACCGCGATAAGCAGGGCGCTCATATAATACGAACATCTTTTTTTCATGTTTGGTTCAGGATAATGAAACGAAGTTAAGATCAGTGATAGTGTACAGAGTATGGTTGATCCTTGCAGTGTTTATATTTGATAAGATGCTGAAGCTCTTTAATATGTAGAATGATCCTTCTTTTCGTACTCATATACAATACTTCTTGCTGAGTGTATTCATACAATTCTTCAAAATATTTCAGAAACAGCCGAGAGGTGTCCTCAGAATCGATAACACTGTTTCTTACCGCAACGAAATAGGGGAGAGAGTGTTACGGTTTTGATACGCAGTTGGGATACCAACCATTAAAACAAAGGCATATTTCCTAGCGGCACAATCCTCTCATGAAATTTCAATCAGTAACTTTCTCTTGAGATTGTGGAAATACTTTTTTGGCACCCACCTAGCTAGACAGAGGTGATAATCAGAAAAAAATAAAGGAAACCAGAATTCGTACGGAAAGATTTCAGTGTTCGTTTTTTCTGAGCGTTTATCGATAGTGGAACGTAATGAAATAGTTTGAAAGTGGTTCAATCAACGCTCTGCCAGATATTTAATTGTGTATTGCAGGTTAAACATGTAGCTGCAGATAAAAACAATTTAATTTTCCTTCTAATCCTATGATAACTTCTCTTAACGAAGCTAAAATTGAGCCATTGTTAATTATCAAAATAATCCTAGTTAGACTAACACAATAGGATGCACATTAACGCTTCGTGATATGCGTATTACAGCACAATTAAAGTTCTTTCATGTGTTTCTCGAAAAGAATAAGGAACGACGGTAACAGCTGACGAATGACATAATCTCTATTACTATATCGCAAGAGGATACATAGAGCTTAAGTTACACTTCACACGTTTTAAATGAAGTGACGACAAAGGCGATAAAGCTTCTGTTTACCACCTATATTTGACAAAGCGCTGATGTGAATGTTGTCTTTCAAACACTGTATAGAGTAATTGGGAGATATTTTTAATACCTGGATCCTGACTCCTTAGTAGTGATATTACTTTTTTTTTAACAGCTTCCGGATACCATCCACTCAACGAGCCTATACAATCTACAAAATACATCTTATAAAGAAAGTTCAATACCTAGACAAGTAAAACACACACACACACACACACACACACACACACACACACACACACACATCACTTTAAAGCTACTGAAGAAATATCAGAGGAAATAACACAAGAGGTAGCAAAAAAAAAAGGAACGTTTTCGATTTCTTAAAATGACAAATTGCTGCTTATGGAAGCAGTGAATTAAGTGACTAGTGACCGCTTGTGGAAAATAATGAATAGCGCTACGGGTGTCATCTGAGAGACAGTCAACAGTGGAATACCCTGGAGAAAAATTAAATCAAGTGAAACTATCTTGTTCGAGAGAGATTTTGAAGTCTCAAACATATATTATGTATATATGCAGATTGAGAGGACGAATAAAAATTTGTACCAAGACTGGGATTAAATCTACTTGTGGAATGTTGCAAAAAAAATATTCAAAATCGATGAATGAGAAAGGAGTTTCCCATTATCGTCAGGAACCTAAAACGATATGGTGCCATCGGTAGATAATCGTATCGTGAGTACTTTTTTCAGATTGTATCTGTCAATACACTGATATATTATTCTGTCGCTCGGTGGTACGACAAAAATTTAGGACTTAACCAAACTTGTGAATGTTCTACAATATAGCGAAAATAATCTGCACTTCTTTTGTAAAGTATAGAAATAATGTTAAAATATTTTAGCACACTACATGGATACTGAATAGTTCTTCCCACTTTATCGAGTTTATGTATCACATCTAGTAACTATTGATAAATTTACACATACAGACATGATCGGCACGTTGTCGCTGCAGTTGAGACAGCGAATTTTAGTCGCGGCGATCCGTGTCACCCATCCGGAAACATTGTCAGGATGCAAGTATCCACCCTCTTAGATATTCAAAAGTGTGTGCAAGATGAGACGCGCAGTGTCTACCGGTGGATCACAAATCGCACAGAAAAAACATTTGTCATGATTTGTTGCAACGTTTTGAAGCTGAGGTGGAGGCCTTCTTGTCCCGGATTGTGACAGGTGATGAAAACTGGGCTCGCCATTTTGAGCCCGAAACTAAACGACAGTCACTGGAATGGCGCCATTCCCACTCCTCGCTGAAGAAAACATTCGAAGCAACTGCTTCCGCCCGTAAGATCATGATCATCGTGTGCTGGAACTGTGAAGGTGTGGTTCCTGTTGATGTGATGCGAAGAGGTGGTACCATTAATTCAGGAGCATTTGTCAACACATTAACAAAACTGAAGATACGCTTGCCTTGACTTCGGCGCCGCAGCAACCCAGGAGGTTAATGCTCGGCCCCACTCAAGTCTGAGCTCTGCTGAACACATCGCAAAACAGGGTTGGACAATGTTGCCCCAGCCACCCTATAGCCCTGATCTAGCTCCTTCGGCCTTTCATTTGTTTGGGCCATTAAATGTTGCCATTAGTGGAAGACATTTTGAGGACGATGAGCAGGTGATACAGACAATGAAGCACTGACTAACACCAGGACAAGTTTTGGTGCCGAAAAGGTATACACGTCCTTCTTTCGCGCTGGAGGGGGGTGGGGGGGGGTGTGGGGGGCACAGAATGCAAGGAGATTACGTGAAAGAATAGCGTGTGTGCATACACGTCCTTGTTTCGCGCTTGAGGGGGTCACAGAACGGGACGGAGATTACGTGGAAGAATAGCGTGTGTAGATAAAACACCTCACGACGTTCAATAATGAACTGTTGAAGAAAAAAATTACGGTGCACTACTTTCTGGGCAAACCTCGTGGATCACTTACTCCATAACCTCTAATACTAGATCAGCAATAAAATTCCTTACAGAACTTTTTCGATACACCAATCCACATGGGTTACTAATTTACTAATTTCACGCCACTACGCTTTCTACAAACAATACGCTTGTATGATTTTCCCAAAATCATATAACAACATCAGTACACTGCAACACTGATACAAGACAAATGACACTCATGAGCAAATAGAGGAAACCACAATTGAAATAATATAGCGATCACAAGCACAACCAGCTAAAATAAAACATTTGTACATGCATTCTGCCAGTAGCTTTACTGATATCTACTTGTAAGATCAATTCGTTGTTTCGTTAGTTTACCTAAATTCTGAGTAATGCGACAATTCAGAAAAATGATTGTTTCAAAGGAATGGACACAGGTACACAACAATAAATCGTAATATTATGGGCACATAATAGCAAATCGAGTCATGAGCATATAACAACAAAAATTTCCCTACGTTGGGAAAGCCGTTTAATATAGATTACATTTTTCTATTTACAAAATAATAGTACTTGAGTGTGGAGATTGAAGCTCTTTTACTAAATGTAGAGATTCGGTTCGCTATCTGAAGAAATGTAAGTAGAGTAGGTTAAAACTGTATAATTTGGATAAAATGTTGTGATTTCGAGCGTGACTTTTTAATTCCAGTGATACGTCCTGGTTGTTTTTAGCGGCGTCGTGTCCGAATAAAACCTTCTCGGTTTTCAAACCGTGTCAGTTCGAATAAAATTTCGATTGCTGGCTACAGCCTCGTCGTGAAGATAAAATCTCTGACTGCCTTGGCTGTTACGGTTTTCCGTTTATACAGGGTGTTACAAAAAGTTACGGACTTTCAGGAAACATTCCTCACACAGAAAGAAAGAAAATATGTTATGTGGATACGTGTCCGGAAACGCTTACTTTCCATGTTAGAGCTCATTTTATTACTTCTCTTCAAATCACATTAACCATGGAATGGAAACACACAGCGTGACTTCAAACAGTTTGTTACAGGAAATGTTCAAAATGTCCTTCGTTAGCGAGGATACATGCATCCACCCTCCGTCGTATGGAATCCCTGATGCGCTGATGCAGCCCTGGAGAATGGCGTATTGTATCACAGCCGTCCACAATACGAGCACGAAGAGTCTCTACGTTTGGTGCCGGGGTTGCGTAGACAAGAGCTTTCAAATGCCCCCATAAATGAAAGTCAGGAGGGTTGAGGTCAGGAGAGCGTGGAGGCCATGGAATTGGTCCACCTCTACCAATCCATCGATCACCGAATCTGTTGTTGAGAAGCGTACGAACACTTCGACTGAAATGTGCAGGAGCTCCATCGTGCATGAACCACATGTTGTGTCGTACTTGTAAAGGCATATGTTCTAGCAACAAATGGTTCAAATGGCTCTGAGCACTATGGGACTCAACTGCTGTGGTCATTAGTCCCCTAGAACTTAGAACTACTTAAACCTAACTAACCTAAGGACATCACACACATCCATGCCCGAGGCAGGATTCGAACCTGCGACCGTAGCAGTCGCACGGTTCTGGACTGCGCGCCTAGAACCGCGTGACCACCGCGGCCGGCACATGTTCTAGCAGCACAGGTAGAATATGCCGTATGAAATCATGATAACGTGCTCCATTGAGCGTAGGTGGAAGAACATGGGGCCCAATCAAGACATCCCCATCAATGCCTGCCCAAACGTTCACAGAAAATCTGTGTTGATGACGTGATTGCACAATTGCGTGAGGATTCTCGTCAGACCACATATGTTGACTGTGAAAATTTACAGTTTGATCACGTTGGAATGAAGCTTCATCCGAAAAGAGAACATTTGCACTGAAATGAGGATTGACACATTGTTGGATGAACCATTCGCAGAAGTGTACCCTTGGAGGCCAATCAGCTGCTGATAGTGCCTGTACACGCTGTACATGGTACGGAAACAACTGGTTCTCCCATAGCACTCTCCATACAGTGACGTGGTCAAAGTTACCTTGTACAGCAGCAACTTCTCTGACGCTGACATTAGGGTTATCGCCAACTGCACGAAGAATTGCTTCGTCCATTGCAGGTGTTCTCGTCGTTCTCGGTCTTCCCCAGTCGCGAGTCATACGCTGGAATGTTCCGTGCTCCCTAAGACGCCGATCAATTGCTTCGAACGCCTTCCTGTCGGGACACCTTCGTTCTGGAAATATGTCTCGACACAAACGTACCGCGCCACGGCTATTGCCCGTTGCTAATCCATATATCAAATGGGCACCTGCCAACTCCGTATTTGTAAACATTGCACTGACTGCAAAACCACGTTCGTGATGAACACTAACATGTTGATGCTACGTACTGATGTGCTTGATGCTAGTACTGTAGACCAATGAGTCGAATGTCGACACAAGCACCGAAGTCAACATTACTTTCCTTCAATTGGGCCAACTGGCGGTGAATCGAGGAAGTACAGTACATACTGACGAAACTAAAATGAGCTCTAACATGGAAATTAAGCGTTTCCGGACACATGTCCACATAACATCTTTTCTTTATTTGTGTGTTAGGAATGTTTCCTGAAAGTTTGCCCGTACCTTTTTGTAACACCCTGTGTAAGCAATGCCTCTGCTACATCAGAGACGGCCGAAACGACGCGTGCGCGGAAGGTGAGTTGGGCAGCTCGTAGCAGCTCCGGCCCACCGCGGAACGGAGGGCAGGCGCCAAGCTTGAAACCGACGGCCTCGCCTCGCTACAAGCGTCAAGATTCCATCTTTGCTTCCTCTCAATATCCATAGCCAGCCCCCCCACAATACTAACTGTGTATCCCTGCTCTCTGACAAAACTGTTACTGTTTCTTCTAATGTCAGCTGCCTCCTTCACAACGGAATCGCAATATGTTGATGCAGACCCAAGGCTCTCGTCTTTTCAAACAGTATTTTGTATCCGGTTTACAGGTAGTGGTCAGCTATGGCCGATCTGTGAAGTTTCCTTTGTTTAATACGTCGCTTGCACTCGGTACAATGCTCCGCAACTCTACCGGTTGTTGCTGCCACATTCGCAAGGAACACCGCACACCATGCACATGAAGAGCTTTGTTTTTGAAACGTTGCAGCATATCTCGTATCACCAGCCGCGGTGGCCGAGCGATTGTAGGCGCTTCAGTCTGGAACCGGTAGCAGGTTCGAATCCTGCCTCCGGCATGGATGTGTGTGATGTCCTTAGTTAGGTTTAAGTAGTTCGAAGTTCAAGGGGACTGATGACCTCAGATGTTAAAAGTCCCATAGTGCTCAGAGCCATTTGAGCCATATATCGTATCATGGGGGCATGCCGGAGCATTGCTCTCACAAGGAACCCAGTGAGTGCGAGGTCGCAGAAGACCAATGATATTTACGGCATTCGATGAGCCAGGCATTTTCTACGATTCAACCAAAATATTGGCTGCTAATGACAACAGGGGCCGGTATTTAAGGTATCCAATGGTAAGCACAGCATGACGCTACGGAGTGTTGTTGAACTGCTCAGCCAACGAGTAATCACCAACAGTGCTACAGTGTTAGTGATGTAATACAAAACAGAGCAATGACACAGATAAGAAAAGCAAAAATTGCATTATATCTCCAGCAACAGTTGCCGAAGTTGACATTTCGTCCGAAAGGAGCCCAAGGAATTTCGCGGAGTGAGAAAGAAGTGGCAGATTAAATATTAGCGTTTCAGCAAGATGACTCAGTGGAATGTGTGGTGTCGTATACGCTCAACTTTGCGGACAATTTCATTAATGATGACGATACGTACTTAACAAGTTAAAGTGATACTGAAAAAGGTGTCAAGCCATGCAATTCAATATCCTCGTCGGACAGAGAACCACAAATCGTGTCTCCAGCAAAAAGTAGTAAAATCAAGCATTGTCCTAGAAGCGGGAACTACACATAATTGCTTACATGTAAGTCATCCACAGCATAGTAAAGAAACAATTATGAACAAAATTCGGATAACCCCGCAGCAGTGCGACATTGTAGTGCATTAAAGAAACTACTAGCATATTCAAGGGAGTATAAGGCGCTCTTACGAAAAAAAGCCATTGTTTGTGTGTTTCAAGGATGCTCCATACAATTTACTGGATTTGCATGATAGTAACCTACGACGTTATGTACATTAAATTGCGCGCTACATAGATTAGTGGTTTCAAGGGTAGCAATGAATAATAGCATAATAGCATAATTTCAGACAGCTTTGCAGAATTGAAAGACGTAAGACAACGAAATTTCACACACAGTGTCAACTTGACGGTGCGAAATCGGCATGAAAATTTGTAGATGAGATAAACAAATTGATCCCTTCTTTGAGAAAGGAATTTGTTGTCAACCCCAACCAACCGGGATTTGCAGAGGAATTGGTATGTAAAGGAATTGGAGGAACGAAGAAAGTTGTATCAAGATCAGCTGGCATCAATGCGTTGACGCATTCGTGAATAATTATGACGACTGTGAATCTGGATTGTAAACTGGCTGAAAAGTTATTTGTTGTGCTGCGAGAAGGTGCTCTACGTCCTATGATTCTTTATCATGTACGTGATCTTGCGAGGGTAGTGTCGAATATTTACTTCACAGTGAACAATATTGGGAAAATGGGCGTAAGAGAATTGCAACTATGGTATGACCACTGATTTTGGTCAATAACTGGTCAAGAAACTTACTTTCGTTTGATTCCTGTTCTGCCTATAAAAAACTTACCTCTTTAGAGCAAACTATCCTTCCTGAAAAGTGTGTGATATGGCAGTTCATATGGCCTGGAACTACTGGACAAATTCAGCCTCTGGATATTTCTTTTTTTCCGTGTCCATAAAACATATTATCACACTATCTGCAGCTACGCCTTAAAGGATAGCCAGTTTCACGACAAGCTTCACGACAAAGTGGTTCACATGCGGCTGCATGACATCACAGTCCATCAGTTGTTATCGCCCAGTTATGATTCTACATGCATTCCTTAAGAGTGGATACCTAGCTGAACGTCTTGCACAGTTTTGTAACACCCAAGGAGTTCGCATTCGATCTTGATGGTGTGAATCTTTGTGATCACTATGGTTCTTCCGGACTTTAATTTTCTGTCGCCATTATTATGCACGCGATGAGTCATAGACAATAGTGATTTTCGCATCTTAAAACAATACCTTCAAATGAGCTAAGATTGAACCAGCAACATCGCACACAATGGACTCTGTTTTCAGTCCATGTCTCTGCAGCGCACATCCTAGCTTCTTGCTCGTTGCCTCAATATGGCAGGAAAGGAGCCCGCTAGTTTATATGGCGTAATTCTTCTGTGACTCCTGAAAGTGTTTGCAATGTCTCTCTTGCCATAGCCTTTCTCTCTGAACACGTGTCTCAAATGCTGCAAATTCATACTGTAGGTGGTCGTCGTCAGAAATATTTTTTGCACTTGGTACTAACGTGTTCAGGAGCGTTGTCTAGTGAACGGGGGTGGGTGAAAACTATCAGCGTACAAGTATCAATCAGTGTGTATTATTTTCCTGTACACAGACCCTTCGAATGAGGCAGCATATGTGTTGCTCAACAACTCGTACAGTTGCGGAGCGTTGTACAGTTACGCACTGCCTGGAAAACGGACGCGAAACACAGTTTGAAAATACGAGAGTCTTGAATCATGCATCAACAAGTTGGGGTTCCGTTATATATTTATTTATTTACTTATGCATTTATTTTACCTGGAAAGATTAGGGCCTTCAGGCCTTCTGTTACACCTAACCAAGCATACTCGGATTGAATGAATTTCAGTTTGTACAGAACGTTATGGACATATCTCGTGTTATACAGAATTAAAAATCGAGATTATAACGGTATTACAAGGATAATTATAAGAATCAAAAATAATTATAACAATCAATAATAATAATAATAATAATAATAATAATGACTATGTATATGAAAGTAAACATATTTTTCTTTTATGAATGTGAGTCCTATTACTAGCTGCAGTTTTCTCGTTATGTTTTTGCAGCTTGTGAGTTATCACATCGAGCAGAGACATAAGACGATAGAATGGGGTGAAAGAGATATAGACGAGGTAGCTAGGTTAGAGGAAGAGAAATACAACGGTAAAATTCGAAGCTATGGTGGAGAGGAGAAAGAAAGAAATGAGAGGCGCACAACAATGGTGGCTATACCGTCCCTAATATGTAAGTTCTGAGTTCCCTATTGAATGTTGAGTGGTTCTGGATAAGACGCAGATCACAGGGGAGCGCGTTCCATAGTCGTATGGCTGAGATGGAGAACGACACGGAGAAAGATTTTGTGTTATGTAAAGGTACAGCCAAGATGCTAGACGTATCTGATGTGGTATTTCGGTTTTGGAATGATGATAGGTGTTTAATGTGAGAAGATAAGCATTGGGGGCACCAGTGACTAAGAAATCGGTGAAGTAAGCAAATCGTGTGGAGATCGCGTACCTTATGTGGGCGTATCCAACCTAGCTGGGAGTGTGAAGGCCTGATATGATCATACAACCGTATATTGCACACGTATCTAACGCAAGCATTCATTACTAGCTCGAGGCAACTCGAATTTTAACTATTTGTGCCGTGTTGAACTCATTACAGTAATAAAGATTAGGCAAGACTAATGTTTGGACTAATTTTTGTTTAACATGGGTTGGAAATATTTTCTAAATGTTTGGTTTGCATGTAGGGAGGAGAGCGATTTCCGGCAAGCTGTGGCTGTTTGTTCTTCCCAGTTTAGGCGTTCAATCAAGATTATTCCAAGGTCTTTTACTGTTTTTTGGTATGGTAGTTGGGTACCATTGAGGAATATTTGAGGGACTGTTTCGCGGAAGTACCGGCTGCTTTACTTTGGATGAGATACAAGAATGACCTGGGATATCTTGGGGTTTAGTTTCAGACGTAGGTTCTGTGCCAATCGAGAAACAGAGCAAAGGTCTGCGCTGATACTGGCTACTGCGTCAGCAATGTTCTTGGGGCTCGCACTTATGTACAGTTGGATGTCGTCGGCTTATAGATGGTAGGTGCAGGAGTTAATCGCTGAAGAAATATCATTAATGTACAGTGAGAAGAGTAATGGACCAAGGACGGAGCCTTGGGGAACTCCACAGCGAACGTTTTTCCATGATGGCTTCTTCGACCCTTGTTGACTTCTGTTCTTGAGGTAGCTGTCGAACAAGTGTATTGTACTGTTTGAGAAATTCAGCTGTTTCATATTAATTAGTAATATATCAAAGTCAACCGTATCAAAAGCCTTGCTAAAGTCAAGCAGTGTTAGGATGGTAGCTTCACGTCTGTTCATAGCATGTTTAATGTCATCAGTCACTTTGATTAATACAGTCTTTTTTTGAGGTAGCTGTCGAACCAGTGTATTGCGCTGTTTGAGAAATTCAGCTGTTTCATATTAATTAGTAATATATCAAAGTCAACTGTATCAAAAGCCTTGCTAAAGTCAAGCAGTGTTAGGATGGTAGCTTCACGTCTGTCCATAGCATGTTTAATGTCATCAGTTACTTTGATTAATACAGTTGCTGTACTATGGTGCTTTCGGAAGCCTGACTGATATTTATCATGGGTGTTATGAGTTTTGAGGTAATCTGTCAGCTATTCATGGACGATGTATTCTAGGGCTTTAGATATTGCCGGTAGTATGGTGATCGGCCTGTAGTCACCTGTCGACTTTGGCTTGTCAGTCTTGGGTATAGGTTGAATTAAACTTTGCTTCCACTCAGTAGGATATGTACTACTGACAAGAGACAGTTTGAAGATGCCTGTGATAACTGAATAATAGTGTCTACAACGTTCTTAATCATGCCAATGCTCGCTCCATCATTTCCTACTGCCTCGGAAGAGATTCTCATAATGGCCTTGTGTACTGTGCCTGTAGTGACATGTTTTAGGAAAAACTTGTCTCTCGAGAGATTGATATCTTGGGGCTGGTAATTTGGCGGCAGCTGAGATTAGAATTAACAGCAACAATATTATCAGAGACGTGGGGTAAACATCTAGTACGGCGTGGGGTCGGGCTTTAGATATCGAAGGGAAGAGAACAAGGTTGCTTGAGGCTTGTGGGGTGGCGGGAGTGGCAGTTTCAAGCCCCACTTGACGTTCCTCGGTCCTGTGCGAGGCGCACGAAAGGGACAGGCCGTGGCGCGTGCGTTACAGACCTCCACATTGCAGGTCTTTCCAGTGTTACCAGCCGTCTCCGACGGGGAGCGAGTAACTATTTCAGACAAGTTTAATAATTCTTGACTGCATGTTCTAAATGATGCAAGTTCGCGATAGCACACGACAAGGTTAAGACCTTTAGTGATTACCTTTCCGATTACATACTGATTTCCCCTGAGCACTGCTCAGAGCCGAGTGTTTACGAAGTATGGCGGACAAGCCAATTAGTACGATGTCACAAGTTCGTTGCGGGACCTGTATATCTCGTTGGACCCGATCCCGAGGCGGACCGTAAAGCCGTCGGCACACGGACTGCGCTGTCGAACATTAACGTTGAGCGTGCCAAGTGTAACGTGGTGCTGAACGCTCAGGCAATTTGCGTCTTGTGCATACGGTACGTGGGCCTCAATGTGGTATACGCGATCGCAACGCACTCCAGCGGCAGTTGAGGGATGTTTCTAGTTCGTAAATCACACTGTTTACTCAACGGGCTGGCGTAAAATTCCCACGTTCGCTCTATTAAAACGTACATTTCCTCCATCGACCACGAAAAGGGAAGTACCATGTCCAGTCAATAAGGACACAGGTTTATAAAGGTTCCTTTACAAACAGTGCGGTACAAATTTGTAATACTTCTCCGCATAAGATAAACATTATTTCACAATTCCCACATTTTAGTAAAACCCCAAGGTCAGTCTTACTTGATCACTGTTCCTACCCAGTAGCAGAATTTTTGCAAAATATGAATTACCAAGCGTAAAAGAAAAAGGAGCAAAATATCTTTATACAAGTAGCGCAAGCTGTCCTGTAGATTAAGCCAATCGAACAAAGTCATCCCTCAAAAACAGGTGAACTTCAAATACTATATCAAATACTTATATTAAACTAATAATAAAGTATCAGAACCTAATAAAAACGCAAATGTTAGGAAAAAAAATTGGAAGTGTTAAGACGCGATCCACCACCCGAACAAAAACCTACTTCCGGACAGAGACGCTACTCATTACGCTTTTTTTATTTTTATTTTATTTTTTGTTAAATCTCAGTTTGTTTGCTGTTGTTCGTTGCATCTGCTCGGCGCGAACGTTGTAAGACGTCCGTTTAAGTTCGTTGTTGATCGATTAACTCAGTTTTTTACAGATGGCAGCTAACCCTCTGACAGAACCCGCCGAGTTACCGGGCTGGCACGCTAAACCAACACAACGCTTCATTTACTTAATCATATTGTGTTAGCCTTGCTTAAAACGTCAATCGTAGATAATTATGTTACTAACTGAAATTTAATTATAACAAATGGTACCAAGAACAATGCGTTTTGGGTGGATCTTCAGTTTGTCGCTGCCTTCAAATAACCTACCCTCATAACACGCAAGTTTCAATAATTCTGTTGCCACGAATATGATGTTTCTCATTATTTTATTGGAACGAATCACACAACTAACAGGGTTTTCCAGTGATTCTCAATTTGCTGGTGCTCAGAAACGGCATATATACATATAGGCTTGAAATGAATGCCAATATGGCGCATCACAACTCAGTACCGAAGGGGGACGGCGTCCGTGTGACGTCGGTGGCGTTGTGCCATCTCATTGGTCAGCGCTCAGACGCACGCTCAGAATATCTGACCTGCCACATGTTACTCTGCACGTTCGGAAAGACTTCCGAACGTGCTATTCCACGCTATGACGTCAGAAACTCGGGACGCTCAACCCTCAACGTTCGGATGCCCGGTCCGTGTGCCGACGGCTTAACTGCTATGAGCTGCCCTACTCACCTTCCCTGCGCATGCGTCGTTTCGACTCTCTCTGATCGCTGCCAGAGGCTGCAATCGTGCCTATATAAACGCAAAACCGTACCAGTCAAGGCAGTTAGTAGTTTTATTCCTGACGACGATGGCGGATAAAGCCATCTAAAGTAGGACAATTTTATTTGAGCTGGCGCGGCTTGAAAACCGAGAAGATTTTATCCTGTTTCAGTGGCATTTACCACTCACATCAGCAAATCAATGTATAATCTTTTCCATCAACATAACTGACATAATAGTAATGATTACAATAGTGTGACCACAAAATTAATCACCTGCGGTGGGTAGTTTTTCCTACAGTAATGTCAGCTTAAGTCGACCCGTGACAGTTGCAGTGGGCTGGGCCAACACCGACTCAAAGGAAGGGCTCGGCGCTTATTGGCGACGTCACGTCAGCTAGGCACGGCGAACGCCCGGTCTGCTGCAGGCAGAAACGCCTGGATATGCTTATCACTATAAATCTCTTATTTTTGGACAAACTGTGTGGTACTGTTTCAGATTCTGCAGTTTTATTTAGATGAAAGATTTTCTTACTATCGTAAAGCTACAAATGAAGATCATAGTTCTGTATTACTGAATCCTGTCGAGACAAACGTAGATTAATATGAGAAGATGCTTTGCCCCATTGCAAGCTTCGGATATTTTACATTCAAGAAACTATATTTACTTGATCCATTCTGCTATCGAAGCTTACCCACACCCACTTATAACGAACTCGTTTCTTTTATTTATTTGTTTTCGTTGGACATCGTCACTGGAAGTGTGAACTAATTTACATGTGTAAATGTCCAACTGTTGCCAGTCCTTAGATTACAGTCGTTTTCAACGAAAGGAATTCTAAACAAGATACAAAATAGCTTCATATATCGAAAATACTGCTGAGCTTAGACTTTTTGAAAACATGCACATTAGAAAAGATAAATATTCCCCTCTTGCAACTGAAGGGAGAAACTTTATAAGGTAAAAAAAATTATTTGATAAAACTAGTATCTCTCTTTTGCCTCTTCTTCTATCCCCCACCCCCTCCCCCCATTGTGTACAATCGCAAGATATTTCATTAACATTCAGTGCTCCTCACCCCATAGTCACCTAAAGATATCTAAAGAAGAGCACCAATATGTTCACAGTCTCTTGTAAAAGCAACCCAGTACAAACGTAACTTCCTCACATTTACAAATAAGGTAAAGAAGCACGAATTCTGTTGCTGCTGGACCGTGAAGTTGTTTTTGTATGTCAATCCTTAAAAGAGGTGGAAATTTAAGTTCATGAGTACACTATTTGTCAAGAAGTGTAATGAATTGCACAATTGATTGATTGCAGAAATCTCTCAGAACAAATGTGTGTTGGTCAACTATCGCCAATAGTTTCACATTTTCCTGTGTCAGAGAGGGAGACAGCACCGTTACGAGTGTGCTTGCAACAGACCTGGCGTTCGCCGTGCCCAGCTGACGTGACGTCACGAACAAGCACGGAGGCCTTCCTTGAGTCGGTGTTGGCTGGGCGCGGCAGTTTCGCCTACCTACCTCAACCAATAACGCAATGAGATTTTATAAACGTCACTACGGCTGCGTCTCCTTGTTGTCATAGCTCTATAGACAGCTACTGCAGCCATGAACGCTTCGAAGTTGAAATCTGGCAACAGTGCTACGAGCTGTCAAGTACCTTCTTATGCCGTCTCGCCTATAGATTTGTAGTCACTGTAATTCTGAGACCAATGAAACGGTAGCAGGTGGATTATGACGGCAGTGCTGCGGTGCATGTCATTACCAGTTGATGCCTGATCTGTTGGCAGCCTAGCTGACTGCTAGCTGGAGTCGTCTGGGCTCCACAAAGCGGCAGGTGTGTAAACGGCAACGGTGTGCGTGAACGGTTGCAGCCAAAGCTGCAGTTGTATCCCGCTGACATCACTGCGCTAAAAAAAACCAAAATAATTCGGTTTCCTCTAAGCTGCAGCAAAGTGTCTCTCAGGAAAGCTAACATTGAAATCTACCGCAGGACAGGGATCTATCCATTAGTATATGGGAAATTTTCTGTGGGTGTGTCTGTATGATTAGATAACTCATGTTATTTTTCGCTCCGGCCGTTGGTGGCCGAGCGGTTCTAGGCGCTTCAGTCTGGAACCGCTACGGTCGCAGGTTCGAATCCTGCCTCGGACATGGGTGTGATGTCCTTAGGTTAGTTAGGTTTAAGTAGTTCTACGTTCTCGGGGACTGATGACCTGAGATGTCAAGTCCCATAGTGCTTATTTTTTGCCCCAGCTGAATTATTTAATAGCATCTTTTGGAACTGTTGTGAAAGCTATATTTTCCCACATTAAAAGCGCACATACATTCTTGCTTGAGAGATATCCTTCTGTATGAAGTTCTTTGTTGCTGTGTGTTGTGGTTGGCAGGAGAGCCAACCGTGTTTTTCTAAAGGAGGCCGAAATGCACGAGTCTCAGCTCACGCAGGCTGGCGTGATGTTTGGAACATGACAAGGGAATTAGAATTGAGAAAAACGGACGTAGCTGGTGGAATACTTAACTTTAGTCCATTAATGGAGAACGTCGCTCTTTATGGTACATGATTCACAATATCAATAGTAAGGATACTGCCGCCTTGCTAGGTCGTAGCAAATAACGTAGCTGAAGGCTGTGCTAACTATCGTGTCGGCAAATGAGAGCGTAGAAGTCAGTGAACCATCGCTAGCAAAGTCGGCTGTACAACTGGGGCGAGTGCTAGGAAATCTCTCTAGACCTGCCGTGTGGCGGCGCTAGGTCTGCTATCACTGATAGTGGCGACAAGCGGGTCCGACGTATACTACAGGACCGCGGCAGATTTAAAGGCTACCACCTAGCAAGTGTGGTGTCTGGCGGTGACACCACACTGTGAGTTGAGCTTTCTCCAATGGCTGCAAACGAGTAAATACCTATATGTCAGTTGTATTCAATAAGATTTTTTTATTGTGAAACTGTCTGCATCTATTTAGCTGCATGTCCAGTCCTCATCCTGACAAGCAAGAGAGTCTGGTGGCTTTTTGTGGCAACTTTTTCGGTCTGTTGCTCAGCTTCGAGGCGAGCCTTTTGTACTTTCTTCCGTCCAAGTTTCATATCCATATGTCAGGGAACTCTACACAAATATTTTCTTGGTGTTGAAACTCATTTGCTTGTTCAGTAGGTTATTCTTATCATGGAAGGCACTCTTGGCCAGATTTATTCTGTTCTTGATTTGCTTGAGACATGTATTGTTTTACTCGATAGTGCTACCGAGACAGTTAAATCCAGTTACTTCCTCGAGTTGCTCACTTCCTGTTTTTATGTTAGTGTTACTTCCACCACCTCTCCTCTCTATAACTGTGAATTTTGTCTCCTTGATATTTATTTTTAGTTTTATTTTTATTAACTGTTGATTGGAACGTCGTGACATGTTACGCAGCAGAGGGATTGTCCGATTGCTGAAGATTTCCCGATACTCTGTAAGCACTGTCAATCAATACCAGGCGCATTAGTGGAGAGAACTGGCAACATCCATTGAATTACGGTCTGCAATTAGAACTAGCTTATGAACGAATTCCTAGTAACACGTGGAGAACTTCTTTGCTTCACCACTTTCATTCACGTAACGCCCCAGTACAGAACGTGTGTCAGTAGCACGAATGTATAGTAGAAGTGCATTCAAACTTCGAAAAATTCCAGGAATTTCCCAAAATGGGTGTTGGATCCCTTTCCTGCATTCATGTAACAAAATGAAAAACCGATAATATTCCGTGCTGTATAAAATAACAACTTGATTTTACAGACACTGTGAAAATGGAAATAAATCATTCTAAACGTTATAGTTTGGTTATGTGGGGAACGTTCAGGAAGTTCTCTCTCTGACAAGGAAAACAAAAGATTTAAGAGGGTGATTTTATTTATATGAGTGTGGTAACGTCTTTGTGTTTTATCCATTATCATGAAGTGCCAGACAAAATTATTAGAATTGTTTCCAAATTAAACAATTTTGAGTTATGCTAATATCGATGAATTCTAGATCTAGACGTAACAGACATAATTTTCTGAACTGAATGGTTTGTTACAACCAAAAGTACACGTAAAATGTGTGCGCACGGCGCGTCCACGCCATTGCAATATCAGAGTGCTCTCGTATCCACAACCGGTGACCACTTAACTAGAACTATGAGTTTTGGCACACACGAGTCACTTATACAGAATTCAGGGCGACATGACCGTTTATCACAGAATAGCCTAATAGCCCGCTTCTTAGCAGTCAAATTTGAAGGATATGAATCTGCACGACAAATCTAAATATTCCTTTTATGTTCGTTGGGCCCGATTAATGATAAAGTACTTACGTTCAAAAGTGAGCCTGGAATGGTACAGAGTACAGAGTACTTTATCACAAATCGTATGTCTATTTGGTCAGTTTCCGTACTGATAACATAGTCTCCGTAAATAAGTAACTGAACACACGTCACTGACACTTCACAAAACTCCATTTGAAAAGTCTAACTTATAAGAGATAATTCGCCACAAATTATTACTACAGAACGAAATATTTAAAAACATCTCTAGTAAGTGACGGCGGTGTTTCTCGTTGTTAGATCTGGTTAAAAAATTTTAACAGTAAAAATGGGGCAGTAGAATGCGATTCAAAAGACGGTTCCGATTAGTTAAAGAGACTGTAATTAATTGTAATGGTTCATCCTCTTCTATCCGTCCTCTAGTTTGCCTCTTTTTTTTTTAGGTTAACTCCGTCGATGCAACGAGATTTTCAAAGAAACTCACTTGTCCAAAACCCCTTCTATACGGATTTTCACCTGACGCACACTGGATTTGAGCCTCGAGACAGATATGATCTTCAATTATTGCATTTTCCAGCACTTGGGCACATGTACATATATCACATTACTTCCCAAATCACGGGTTCGAGTCCTACGTTTTTCATGTAGGTGTTGTATGTCTACATCGTGATATCAAAGTAGCACTGGGTAATGTTAACCAGCATTAGCGTCGACGGTTACTGAGAACAAACTGTGTGCATAAAAAGAGAACTCATTATCCGAAGCTGCCGTCGGCGGCACTGAAGGAGTCTGGGCAATTTTGGCGTGCAAGCATCCCGTAGGCTGAGTTTTGCGGAACAATATCGGCTTCGCCACTGATCTTGTTCCACACGTGGAGTGCGTAAGCATTCCGCGCGTCAGCCAGCACGCCTTCCGCCTCCTCCTCCCAGAAGTATCTCTCCCAGTGAGAGTAGTGCACCGGGAACAGCAGCTCCGTCGCCAGAACTCGGAACCCACGGCAGTTCGTCATGGCCACCACCTGAAAAGACGGGCCCATCTCAGAGGACGCATCGATGCCACAAAACCTGACGCTTTTACTCAAATGGCTCTGAGCACTATGGGACTTAACATCTATGGTCATAATTCCCCTAGAACTTAGAACTACTTAAACCTAACTAACCTAAGGACAGCACACAGCACCCAGCCATCACGAGGCAGAGAATATCCCTGACCCCGCCGGGAATCGAACCCGGGAACCCGGGCGCGAGAAGCAAGAACACTACCGCACGACCACGAGATGCGGGCACGCTTTTGCTGTGTCGTTTTTATCTAAAGGGCAGATACGGGTCCTATGTGCGGGAAACATCCTATCCAGTGGGACCACATAGAGAGGGAATCGTCAAATCGGTCTGTCACAAGTATTCTCCAATACGTCTGATTATAAGATCCACTCTGCTATCATTAAATAGTGTATGGACCGTGCCCCCACCCCCCTCCAGAGAAGGCAGTTAAATGTGTTACAAAACTGATATGGATCACGGAGTAGACACAGGATCTGGGAACACAGCTTCAGCATTTGAAAGGAAATAATAGTAATTATCTATATATCTTTGTCTTTTTAGTATTCTCAAATACTCCTACCACAACGTTTCAGTATGTGACGTCCAACCATTAATAGCTACATGTTGTTGTTGTTGCGGTCTTCAGTCCTGAGACTGGTTTGATGCAGCTCTCCATGCTACTATATCCTGTGCAAGCTCCTTCATCTCCCAGCACCTACTGCAACCCACACCTTCTAAATCTGCTTTGCGCATTCATCTCTTGGTCTCCCTCTATGGTTTTTACCCTCCACACTGCCCTCCAATACTAAATTGGTGATCCCTTAATGCCTCAGAACGTGTCCTACCAACCGATCCCTTCTTCTGGTCAGGTTGTGCCACAAACTTCTCTTCTCCCCAATCCTATTCAACACCTCCTCATTAGTTATGTGATCTACCCATCTAATCTTCAGCATTCTTCTGTAGCACCACATTTCTAAAGCTTCTATTCTCCTTGTCCAGTCAAGGTTCACTTCCATACACGGCTACACTCCATACAAATACTTTCAGAAACGACTTCCTAACACTTAAATCTATACTTCTCTTTCACAGAAACGCTTTCCTTGCCATTGCCAGTGTACATTTTATATCCTCTCTACTTCCACCATCATAAGTTATTTTGCTCCCAAAATAGCAAAACTCCTTTACTACTTTAACTTTCTCATTTCCTAATCTAATTCCCTCAGCATCACCCTATTTAATTCGACTACATTCCATTATCCTCGTTTTGCTTTTGTTGATGTTCATCTAATAACCTCCTTTCAAGACACAATCTATTCCGTTCAACTGCTCTTCCAGGTCCTCAGCTGTCTCTCAGAGAATTACAATGTCATCGGTGAACCTCAAAGTTTTTATTTCTTCTCCATGGATTTTAATACCCACTCCGAATTTTTCTTTTGTTTCCTTCACTGCTCGCTCAATACAGGTTATTACAAAATTGCACGGCCAAACTTTCAGGAAACATCCCTCACACACAAATAAAGAAAAGATGTTATGTGGACATGTGTCCGGAAACGCTTAATTTCCATGTTAGAGCTCATTTTAGTTTCGTCAGTATGTACTGTACTTCCTCGATTTACCGCTAGTTGGCCCAAATTTAAGGAAGGTATAACATGTGCCTTTACAAGTACGTCACAACATGTCGTTCATTCACGATGGAGCTCCTGCACATTTCAGTCGAAGTGTTCGTACGCTTCTCAAGAACAGATTCGGTGACCGATGGATTGGTAGAGGCGGACCAATTCCATGGCCTCCACGCTCTCCTGACCTCAACCCTCTTGACTTTCATTTATGGGGGCATTTGAAAGCTCTTGTCTACGCAACCCCGGTACCAAAAGTAGAGACTCTTCGTGCTCCTATTGTGGACGTCTGTGATACAATACGCCATTCTCCAGGACTGCCTCAGCGCATCAAGGATTCCATGCGACGGAGGGTGGATGCATGTATCCTCGCTAACGGAGGACATTTTAAACATTTCCTGTAAGAAAGTGTTTGAAGTCACGCTGGTACGTTCTGTTGCTGTGTGTTTCCATTCCATGATTAATGTGATTTGAAGAGAAGTAATAAAATGAGCTCTAACATGGAAAGTAATCGTTTCCGGACACATATCCAAGTAACATATTTTCTTTCTTTGTGTGTGAGGAATGTTTCCTGAAAGTTTGGCCGTACCTTTTTGTAACACCCTGTATACAGAATGAATAACATCGGGGAGAGGCTACAACCCTGTCTCACTGCCTTCCCAACCACTGCTTCCCTTTCATGTCCCTCGACCCTTATAACTGCCATCTGGTTTCTGTACAAATTGTAAATAGCCTTTCGCACCCTGTATTTTACCCCTACCACCTTCAGAATTTGAAAGAGAATATTCCAGTCAACATTGTCAAAAGCGTCCTCTAAGTCTACAAATGCTAGAAACGTAGATTTGCCTATCCTTAATCTAGCTTCTAAGATAAGTCGTAGGGTCAGTATTGCCTCACGTGTTCCAATATTTCTATGGAATCCAAATTGGTCTTCCCCGAGGTCTGCTTCTACCAGTTTTTCCATTCGTATGTAATGAATAGCTACATACCTTCTCATAATTACTTTAATCAATCTTATTTAATTTCTGGTAGGTCAGCTTAATTACTTAATTTATTTTTTTATGTTTTCAACTTGATCCGATTAGGGCCATGAGGCCGGCTCTTACATCGTACTAGGCTTTCACACATACAGTGTCTAATACATCATAGGTCCCGAAGAAGTAACAAGCTTAATGCGTCAACTAGTATTAAAATGATATCAGTGTCTGAAATGGAAGTGTGAGTGAATTATGCTATCTGCGAACTAACAAATTTAATATTAGCATTACCTGTACTACTGCAGCCGCAGCCACTAATAGTGATAACAATATTAATAATGACAATTGTTATGACATGAATAACAATATGATAGTGGCAGGTATGAGAAGAACTTTTATAGATCGCCGGCCGGAGTGGCCGAGCGGTTCTAGGCGCTACAGTCTGGAACCGCGCAACCTCGACGATCGCAGGTTCGAACCTGCCTCGGGCATGTATGTGTGTGATGTAATTAGGTTAGTTAGTTCAAAGTTCTAGTGGACTGATGACCTCTGCAGTTAAGTCCTACAGTGCTCAGAGCCATTCGAACCATTTTATAGATCTAGAAATCAGATGTTTTCTTCTATAGCGAGTCGGAGGTAAAGGCAACTTACGGAGAGTACACTAGCTAAGAATACTGGGAAATGAGGAAGATCATACTGGCAAGAGGGATGTACAAGGGCAATGAGTAGGTACAAAGACAATTGCTAACTTACTGTCGTTTTAACAGACATGTCATTAACGATGGAGTGAGACAGAAAGGATTTTGCTCTGATGAGATCGGGTGGATCTGCAGTGTTGTTCAGAAAAGAGCGTTAAGGTCGAGAAAAGATATGAGGGACGGTGAATCAGGGATAGTGTTCATTGATACCACAGTAAAGAAGATAGAGAATAAGGAAATCTTTGCGCTTGTCTGCATGCCGCCGGAAGAATAGCTGAGCATATGATGGTGAGATGTGATCGAAGAGTTGAACGTCACAGATATAATGAACACAGGTGTTCATAACCAATTCCAAGCGCAGTGAGCTTTCCCGAGAAAGGCCTTGCATGATAACATCTCTGTAATCAGAAATTGGAAGTATAAATGTTTTCACAAGTTTGTTTTCCATGTCAAGAGGGAAGAGCTTTATATACATTTGTAGAGTATCAAGAGATATTTACATAATGCTTAATCCTACTAAATAATAAGGAATAAATATTTAAAGAAAGACATGATAGCAAAACAAGAAGTAATGATAATGATGTAGGTCAAAGCAATGAATTAAAGTTTGTACCATCAAGAAGTTTCGAACCTGGGTTTCCTATTTACTACACAGATGCAGTATTCATTACACCACAGTGGCACTATAGATGTTACACCTCTATATGTACCATAGTACTTCTCGCTCACTAATGCACATTCCAACTCATGTAAGCAGAAGACCTGGGTTCGAATTCTGATGCTGGTAAAAATGTGAAATCATTGCTTTGCCCTACATCATTATCGTAGATAAGTGAGACTCGGTATGTCTCAAGAATACTAACTATATATGATTCATACATCACCTACAGACAGTATTAACCTAATTCCGCTCATTGCGAAGGTGCTGTTCCAACATCGGAGAGCCTTGGCGACGATGAAGCGAGTTTAAAAGGGGAATAGCGATGGGGTGGGGCGTGAGCTGAAATTTGTACTCGTGAGGGAGACGTACTAGGGTATCCCATGCAGCTGTGGTATATCTGGTGCCTGTATGGTGTAATTGATAGTGAGAAAGAGGCCTTTGTCCAAATCTTGTTTTGCTGTCATGTCTCTTTATACATTTATTTTCTATCACATAGCGAGACTGAACATTCTCAAATTTCAATACCGGGACGGAGGCTGATAAGATTATCTGTGAATACGAACTTCGCAGGATGAAGTAAATAATTTTACACAGCACAAAACGCTACTTTTATCTGGTTACCTTCCATCATTCAATCATCTTGTGCCAGTTATTTCATATGCATTCTCTTACATTTAAATGAACCCTTTCTATCAGTATTACAGTGACACATGTGAACTGGTTTTTCGTCTGCGTCTTCGTTGTCTCCTTTTCCTTAAAGAAGAAGACAACTGCACTGTCTGTAGAGGCAGAGATATTAATTTGAATTTAATCTACGATTCGCTAACAATGTCTCAGAAAGGCTTTTTTTAACATGATTATTAAATATTAAAAAACACCTTCTATCAACTTTGGATGCGGAAAATCACAGATATATTATAGACATATTGATTTCGGAAGTAGCATTTCTTATTGCTAAGTGACACAATTTGACCTCTTATCTTTTATCATTTGATTTGCATCATCACCATTGGAACGATCTGAATGCAAAGGCGAAGAAGCAAGAAAGAAGCATTTACTAGCACTTTTGTTTGACAGCTGAAATGTGTAACGTTGCTACACTAGTACTGATCCAATGCGCAACATGTGTAATCACGTCTTCTGCGTAATATGTGTATATGGACTCGTTCAGAAATCTGGTCTAGTAACCTTAGACACTAGTCTGTTCTGGTACATTTTCACACGGAATTGCACTGTTAAATAAATATTATTGCTCCGGTACTTTTACTGTACAACTCTAAAGACTCCATGGAGTTGGTATTTCCTTGTACTGTACAGGGAGGTTTATGTCTAGTAGCACAGTATTTAGATTTGATCTTTGGGCTGGCAGACCGAGCAATTTGTAAGGGGACCCAGAGATAAAGTGGACTTAGAATCATGTTGCAGCAAAGGATTGGCCACAAGCACAGTTCATTGATTGGCGTAAAAGAATCCTAGGAACGACTGGGGAATGACCAACCAACGTCTGCATGCTTAATCTGACGACACTTACTCAGTGAACTGCCAAAAGACACCACGATGGTTGATGGTGTCACCTGCAGTTGAAAGAAGGGTACATCCAGCAATCCACGCTAGTCTATCCTGGGCAAGCCTTTTCGTTTCTGCATATTTACTGAACCATTCAACCATTTGATCCTGATTATTGTATTCTAGCCTTGTTGTTCCTCGATAATTTTTGCCCTCATTTACCGCCATTAGCAAATTTACGATTCCTTGATGACTTAGGATGTGTCCTATCACCTGCTACCTTCTTTTAGTCAACTTATCCATAAATATCTTATCCCCCACCCCAGCCCAATTCGATTCAGTACCTTCTCTTTAGATCTACCCACCTGATCTTCAGCATTCTTATACAGTACTTCGTTTCAAAAGATTCTAATTTTTTCTTGCCTGAACTGTTTATCATCCATGTTTCATTTCTGTATGAGATTACATCCCAGTCAAACTGCTTCGGAAAAGACTTCTTAATACATAAACTTATATTCGATGTTAACAAATTTAATCTCTTTCAGAAACGCTATACTTGCTATTGGCACTTTGTACCTTGTATACTCTCTACTCCGACTTCGTCAGTTATTTTGCTGTTCAAATAGTGTCTCATTTCCTAATACAATTCTTTCAGCATTCCACTCTGTAATTCAGTTACACTCCATTAACCTCGCTTTACTTTAGTTGATCTTCATTTTACAACCGTTTTTAACGACACTATCCATTCCGTTCACCTACTCTTCCAAGTATTTTTATCGTCTCTGACATAGTTACCGTGGAACTGGCAGATCTCGAAGTATTTATTCCTTCTCTCTAAACATTATATCTCTTTGCAAATTTTTCCTTGGCTTCCTTCATTGGTTTCTCAATGTACAGACTGAATTACATAGGGGATGGGTTACAGCCGTTTCCTACACATTTCTCAATTATGACCTCCCATTCTTGTCATTCCGCTCTTATGACTGGAGTCTTGTTTTTGTAGAAGTTGTAGGCAACATTTTCCCGTACAACACTAAATACAAGCAGTTTTTCTCTTATTTTCCCTCTGGCGAGAAACTATTAAAATTCCACCCTCCACTGCGTGGAATAACCTATGCTGTATTTCGCCGTCTGTACGAATACACGGACTCACAGTGATAAAATTTTGTCGAGAGTGCAGCCGCGTAAATAGAGCAAACATCCACGAACTTTTGCACGATTGTTCTTCGGCCAGTTGTCTGACGCTGTCGTGTTTCAGTATTTGGAAAAGCATTTTCTTTCTTTCGTAAGAACTCTCACTCAAACACGTTATTACTAATTAACAGCTGGTCGGTGCTGCCGTCCAAGAATAAAAAAACTAAATTCCTTCCGAACAGGCCATGAAGGCCCAACGGTACGTACCGGCCGCCATGTCATCCTCAGCCCACAAGCGTCACTGGATGCGGATCAGTACACCGCTCTTCCGGCCGTACGTCAGTTTCAGAGACCGGAGCTTCTAATTCTCAATTAAGTAATCAAGTAGCTCCTCGGTTTGCCTCACAAGGGCTGAGTGCACCCCGCTTGCCAACAGAGGTCGGCAGACCGGATGGTCACCCATCCAAGTTCTAGCCCAGCCCGACAGCGCTTAAATTCGGTGATCTGTCGGGAGCCGGTCTTACCACTGCGGCAAGGCCGGTGGCGTCGTCCCAGAATGTATTTACTTTTATGGCTTGCTTCCCAGTTGCAAACCTCATATATTTCTTTGCGGTTGTATAAATACGCAAGGTTCCGCGGTCACTGGCAATATCATAGTATTCTTGTGGGTATATCACCGCGTCGCCTTGTAAAATATCAATAAGCTAAAATACTGAAATATCCGACGTTTCGGTCATTTTACAGCGGCCTTCCTCAGGGCATAGTCATAGGATATTTTAATATTTAAACATTTTAGTATTTAATACTATGACGTAATAGTATACTCAAAAGAATCTCGTGGTAATTCACGGCAGCAGCTCTTCTTTGTCACACTGCCGAGATTGGCTGTTGCGGCTCTGAGTATTTCCATTCGCCCGGCAGAATAACAGTGTGTATGTATGTGTGTGTGTGTGTGTGTGTGTGTAACAGCGAAACAGGTGTAAGGCGGATCAGCCAACTTAACTTACGCTGGTTACGTTGCAGCGGATAAACAGCAATCTCGTGAGATGCCCGCCACCGTTGTACATCCACTGCTGCCCATCGAAGTCTGTCTGCAGTGTTTCGATGAAGGCTTTCGCCATCTCTTGCCCTGCTGAGCCGGGCCGTGCAGACATATGCATTGCACTGTTGGCAACCGTTATGTTGTCCTCCGCTCCAGCCCAGTCTTCACCTAACTCAGACAGGTTCCTGTGCAGTAAAGTTCAAAATCAGTTCGCTAATGATTCAAAGTCGGTTTAAAATGTTTCAAATCTGTATGAAACGTTGTTTCTAAAAATCTCTAAAATTTCTTACCAGATATATTTCAAATTTTCACATGACACTCTGATAAGCATTATAACAGTATTTTTTTTATATACAGTAAGTTACAATCTTTCCACAAAAACCGTCTGCGAGAAAGAAAACGCTGTGCCATACTGTGAAAAATAACATATAGTTTTCTCTTTTTTTCTCGCAGTCAGTTTTAAGTTGATAGCAGGGCTCTTAAACCATTAGAGAAATTATTGCTATTGTACATGTCATTTTAAACAAATATTGCATATACGACACTGTGCTGTTTTGGTTTCTTTCTCGCAATCGGTTTGGCCAGAAAACCTGTATTAGAAAAGTTGTATCTATGGCTTAGACTTTTGATGAAAATACTACTACGCAATCTGAATCATCCGATACTTGGCAATGCCACACGTTCGTCACTTAAGCTACTATGCTCACAGACGCGCAACTGGAGAAGTTTCTCTCATACCACATATACCAACAAGCGAGTTTACCATTCACTTTAAGTGAATCATTGATTTCCATACACTAATCCAGAAACTAAAATTATATGCTGTTAGGACGTATATATAGGGTGGTCCATTGATCGTGACCGGGCCCAATATCTCAAGACATAAACATCAAACGAAAAAACTACAAAGAACGAAACGAAACTCGTCTAGCTTGAAGGGGAAAACCAGATGGCGCTATGGTTGACCCGCTAGATGGCGCTGCCATAGATCAAACGGATATCAACTGCGTTTCTTTCAAGTAGGAACCCTCATTTTTTATTACATATTCGTATAGTACGTAAAGAAACATGAATGTTTTAGTTGGACCACTTTTTTCACTTTGTGATAGATGACACTGGAATAGTCACGTAACATTCCGCCAGTGAAGACGGTATTTGCTTCGTGATACATTACCCGTGTTAAAATGGACCGTTTACCAACTGCGGAAAAGGTCGATATCGTGTTGATGAATGGCTATTGTGATCAAAATGCCCAGCGGGCGTGTGATATGTATGCTGCTCGGTATCTTGGATGACATCATCCAAGTGTCCGGACCGTTCGCCGGATAGTTACGTTATCTAAGGAAACAGAAATGTTCAGCCACATGTGAAACATCAACCATGACCTGCAACAAATGATGATGCCTAAGTAGGTTTTTTAGTTGCTGTCGCGGCTAATCCGCAGATCAGTAGCAGACAAATTGCGCGAGAATCGGGAATCTCAAAAACGTCGGTGTTGAGAATGCTACATCAACATCGACTGCACCCGTACAGATTCCTATGCACCAGGATTTGCATGGCGACGACTTTGAATGTCGTGTACAGTTCTGCCATTGGGCACTAGAGAAAATACGGGACGATGACAGATTTTTTGCACGCGTTCTATTTAGCGACGAAGCGTCATTCACCAACAGCGGTAACGTAAACCGGCATAATATGCACTATTGGGCAACGGAAAATCCACGATGGCTGCGACAAGTGGAACGTCAGCGACCTTGGCGTGTTAATGTATGGTGCGGCAGTATGGAAGGAAGGATCATTCGTCCCCATTTTATCGATGGCAATCTACATTATGCAATGTACCTGTATGCTGATTTCCTACGCAATGTTCTACCGATGTTACTATAAGATGTTTCACTGCATGGCAGACTGGTGATGTACATCTAACATGATGGATGTCTGACACATAGCTCGCGTGTGGCTGAAGCGGTATTGATTAGCATATTTCATGAAAGGTGGATTGGTCGTCGAAGCACCATACATGCTATGGCTCGCACGCTCACCGGATCTGACGCCCCCGATTTCTTTCTGTAGGGAAAGTTGAAGGATATTTGGTATCGTGATCCACCGACAACACCTGACAACATGCATCAGCGCATTGTCAGTGCATGTGCGAACATTACGGAAGGCGAACTACTCGCTGTTGAGAGGAATGTCGTTACACGTTTTGTCAAATGCATTGAGGTTGACGGACATCATTTGGATCATTTATTGCATTAATGTGGTATTTACAGGTAATCACGCAGTAACCTACGTTCTCAGAAATGATAAGTTCTCAAAGGTACATGTATCACATTGGAACAACCGAAATAAAATGTTCAAATGTACTTACGGTCTGCATTTTAATTTAAAAAACATACCTGTTACCAACTGTTCGCCTAAAATTGTGAGCCATATGTTTATGACTATTACAGCGCCATCTGTCACAAATCGAAAAAAGTGGTCCAACTACAACATTCATATTTCCTTACGTACTATACGAATATGTAATCAAAATGGGGGTTCCTACTTAAAAATTCGCAGTTGATTTCCGTTTGACCTATGGCAGGGCCATCTAGTGGTCCAGCCGAAGCGCCATGTGGTTTCCTCCTTCAAGCTAGACGAGTTTCGTTCTTTGTAGTTTTCTCGTTTGATGCTTATTTCGTGAGATATTTGGCCCGGTCACTATCAATGGACCACCCTGTATATCCTCATTTATGGATCACTCTGTATATATATAAAATTTACACTTCTCACTTCTCTGTGTGTGTGTGTGTGTGTGTGTGTGTGTGTGTGTGTGTGTGTATGTGTGTGTGTGTGTGGCCAGCAAACAGCGAAGTAGAACCTGAAAGAGGAAACTTCTACCTTACAATTTTTTCTATTCTTTATAATAAATTCTGTTACTGTAATGTGTAAAATGTGGTTGACAAGGAATCACTAACTCACGTCTACATATCTTTTTCTTCTTTTTGTAAAAATAGATTACAAAGTGAGAAATGTTCATAATGTAATCATATGTACAAATTAATTTGTGATGTGAATGTAAAATGACTCGGTCCACAACATCACGACCTATCGTACAAAATGATTAAAGGAACATGTAAGTAACTTTTATACTTGGGCTGTTCATTCGTATGTTGGGTTTTCCGAACTTTTAGTTCAAAAAACCAATTCACAATCTCATCAAATAGTATCCAAATAACCAAAAATTTATGTTCCGTAGATGTAGTGTGTACAAAAAATAAAAAAAAACAAATAAAAACCAAAAACGAAAACAAAAGAGTCTTTTTCATACACATTCTCTATGATTAATTATAATTTTGTGTTACATACTTTCGAAGAGGGAGAAGCCTCAACAAGGGCCGAAATTTGCATCCTTACATAATACCGGGATACATGCCAGATTAGGACGAAATGCAATTCCCATAGATATTAGGAATTGCGAAGCATTTCCGGGTCAGTTAGTATATAAACCGGGTTTCTTACCTAAGTCATTAGGTGCGTTTTGTATGATGTTTCGGTTGATATTTGCAGTTTTAGTTTTAGTAATGTTTTGCGAAACTCGCCAGTTTAGTAAAATGCAACAGTCTCCAGTGTTTTGCCCTCACGACAACCAGCTGCAGGGAATGTAATGTTCGCATATCTGTACATTAAGGCCAGGTTAGGCGGTTTATTAACCTATTGTTCTGGTTCCTTAGATTTGCTATTAAAAGTAGGGTCCCTTATAATCTGATATGTTATATCTCGGTTCGGCCTAGTTTGCTGTTGGTGACTGTATTAAATAGGTTCACGACCCTTTAAGAACCTTGAATACTTTTACTCCTCCATCTGCATTCAGTTAGCACATCGATGCTTATCTGGGCCCATCTGCTCAATACCACCTGTAGGATGATACTTCGACACAGAGAAATGGGAAGTGTGAGTAAACCATCAGTTACCAGCTGTTTGCGATTTTATTCAATTTCAATTTACCACGAAGAACAACTAGTATTTCTGCAGCTACAGCATTGTCCTGGTCCACACTGACTGCTCAAGTCATGCAGCAGTGCTTCTCTGTCGTTATGGTGTAGTTGCTATTCTTCGTGTTTAACTGTCCCGGTTAGTACATATCGATCATACAAACATCGCTCTTGACTACTTTTGAGCAGCTCTACCGAATGGGCACGTAAAATTCCGTTTTAAAAACCAATTTTTAAACACAGGTTTTTCGCCATGGGAAGCAAACCGATGCTTTCCGACGGCTGACGACTCATAGAGAAACATTCCTCACACACAAATAAAGAGAAGGTGTTATGTGGACATGTGCCCGGAAACGCTTAATTTCCATGTTAGAGCTCATTTCAGTTTCCTAATTGTGTACTGTACTTCCTCGATTCACCTCCAGTTGGCCCAATTGAAGTAAGCTAATGTTGACTTCGGTGCTTGTGTTGACATGCGACTCATTTGCTCTACAGTACTAGCATCAAGCACATCCGTACGTAGCATCAACAGGTTAGTGTTCATCACGAACGTGGTTTTGCAGTCAGTGCAATGTTTACAAATGCGGGGTTGGCAGATGCCCATTTGATTTATGGATTAGCACGGGGCAATAGCCGTGGCGCGGTACGTTTGTATCGAGACAGATTTCCAGAACGAAGGTGTCCCGACAGGAAGACGTTCGAAGCAATTGATCGGTGTCTTACGGAGCACGGACATTCCAGCCTATATCTCGCGACTGGGGAAGACCTAGAACGACGAACACACCTGCAATGGACGAGGCAATTCTTCGTGCACTTGACGATAACCCTAATGTCAGCGTCAGAGAAGTTGCTGCTATACAAGGTAACGTTGACCACGTCACTGTATGGAGAGTGCTAAGGGAGAACCAGTTGTTTCCGTACCATGTACAGCGTATGCAGGCACTATCAGCAGCTGATTGGCTTTCACGGGTACACTTCTGCGAATGGTTCATCCAACAATGTGTCAATCCTCATTTCAGTGCAAATGTTCTCTTCACGGATGAGGTTTCATTCCAACGTGATCAAATTGTAAATTTTCTCTATCAACATGTGTGGGCTGACGAGAATCCGCACGTAATTGTGCAATCACGTCATCAACACAGATTTTCTGTGAACGTTTGGGAAGGCACTGTTGGTGATGTCTTGATTGAGCCCCATGTTCTTCAACCTACGCTCAATGGAGCACGGGATACTCTACCTGTGCTGCTAGAACATGTGCCTTGACAAGTACGACACAACATGTGGTTCATGCACGATGGAGCTCCTGCACATTTCAGTCGAAGTGTTCGTATGCTTCTCAACAACAGATTCGGTGGCCGATGGATTGGTAGAGGCGGACCAATTCCATGGCGTCCACGCTCTCCTGACCTCAACCCTCTTGACTTTCATTTATGGGAGTATTTGAAAGCTCTTGTCTACGCAACCCCGGTACCAAATGTAGAGACTCTTCGTGCTCGTATTGTGGACGGCTGTGATACAATACGCCATTCTCCAGGGCTGCATCAGCGCTTCAGGGATTCCATGCGACGGAGGGTGGATGCATGTATTCTCGCTGACGCAGGACATTTTGAACATTTCCTGTAACAAAGTGTTTGAAGTCACGCTGGTACGTTCTGTTGCTGTGTGTTTCCATTCCATGATGAATGTGATTTGAAGAGAAGTAATAAAATGAGCTCTAACACGGTAAGTAAGCGTTTCCGTATACATGTCCACATAACATCTTTTCTTTCTCTGTGTGTGAGTAATGTTTCCTGAAAGTTTAGCCGTACCTTTTTGTAACACCATATATACGTCTTCCTCTATAGTTTTTGCCCTCTACAGCTCCCTCTAGTCCCATGAAAGTTATACCCTGATGTCTTAAACAGATATCCTGTCACCCTTACCTTCTCTTTGTCAGTGTTTTCCACATATTCCTTTCCTCTCCAATTCTGTGCAGAAACATCCTCATTCCTTACCTTACTAGTCCACTTGATTTTCAAAATTCGCCTGTACCACCACATATCGAATGCTTCGATTCTCTTCTGTTTCGGTTTCCCCACAGTCCACGTTTCACTACCATACGTACATTATCAGAAATTTCCTCCTCAAATTAAAGCATATGTTTGACACTAGTAGACTTCTCTTGGACAGAAATGCCCTTTTTGCCAGTTCTAGTCTGCTTTTGATATCTTCCTTGCTCCACCCGTCATTGGTTATTTTGAAGCCTAGGTAGCACAATTACTTAATTTCATTTACTTCGTGACCATCAATCCTGAAGTTAAGTTTCTCGCTCTTCTCTTTTTTGCTTCTTCTCATTACATTCGCCTGTCTTCGATTTACTCTCAATCCATATTCTGTACTAATCACACTGTCCACTTCGTTCAGCAGATCATGTACTTTTTCTTCATTTTCAATCAGGACAACAATGTCATCACCTAATTGATATCTTACACTATTTTTAATCTGAGCACTTCGTTCCAGGTCGTCCACTCTTATTATACCTTCTTGGCTCTTGTACATATAGTATATTATCCGTCTCCCGCTATGGTTTACCCTTCTTTTTCTCAGAATTTCGATCACCTTGCACCATTTTACATTGTCGAACTCTTTGTTTAGATCGACAAATCCTTTGATTTTTATTTGGTCTCGATTCCATTATTTAGTCTTGCGTCAGAATTTCCTCTCAGGTGCTTTTAGCTTTCCTAAAGCCAAACTTATCGTCATCCAACACCTCCTCAATTTTGTTTTCCATTGTTGTGTATATAATTCTTGTCAGCTACTTGGAATTATGAGCTGTTAAGCTGATTGCGCAATAATTCTCGCACTTCTCAGCTCTTGCAGTTTTCGGAACTGTGTGAGTGATATTTTTCAGAAAGTCTGATTGTGTATCGCCAGATTCATATATTCCACTCTCTAACACGAATAGTCGTTTTGTTGCCACTTCCCCAAATAAATTTTAGAAATTCTGATAGAATGTTGTCTTATTTGATCTTCTCCAAAGCTCTGGTAAGTTCTGATTCTAATACTGGATCCCCTATCTCTTCTAAATCGATTCTTGTTTCTTCTTCTATCACATTAGACAAACCTACCCCTTCAAAGAGCCCCTCGATGTACTCTTTTTCCACCTATCCGCTCTCTCCTCTGAATTTAACAGTGAAATTCCGGTTACGCTCTTAATGTTACCACTTTTGCTTTTAATTTCACAGAAGGTTCCTTTGACTTTCCTATATGCTGAGTCTATCCTTCCGACAGTCATTCATTTTTCCATTTCTTCACATTTTTCAAGCAGCCATTTCGTGTTATCTTTCCTGCACTTCCTATTTATTTAATTTCTCATCGACTTGTATTTCTGTATTCATCAATTTCCCTAAGCATTTTTTGTACCTCCTTCTTTCATCCATCAACTGAAGTATTTCTTCTGTTCCTAAGGTTTCTTCGCGGTTATCTTCTTTGTACCTACGATTTCCTTTCCAACTTCTGTGATTACCCGTTTTAGAGATTTCCGTTTCTCTTCAACTGTACCGCCTAGTGAGCTATTTCTCATTGCTATATATACAGCCTTAGAGAACTTCAAGGGTGTCCCGTCATTCGAGAGTATTTCCGCATCCCTCTTCTTTGCTTATTGATTCTTCCTGACTAATCTCTTAAACTTCGGCTTACTCTTCATCATTACTAAATTGTGAACTGAGTCAGTATCTGTTCCTTGGTACACCTTACAATCTAGTATCTGATTTCGGAATCTCTGTATGACCATGATTTAATCTAACTGAAATCTTGCCGTACACAAGGCCTAGTATACTTCCTCCTCTTTTGATTCTTGAACAGAGTATTTGCTTTTAATAGTTGAAATTTATTGCAGAACTCAATTATGTTATCTGATCCGTATTATGAATGTCATTCTTTCTGGTTAAGTCAGTGGAACATCCCTGGGACACGCAACGTGTAGCCCCAGTTCTTTAGTTACACACTATTGATCCGACCCAAGTTTTCATCTGTCGCCGGTTAGTTTGCTCAAAGCCACAATGCCGCTGAATATCGGATATTTCTTCTGTTAAATTTATTTAAGTATACTAAAAGATGATTTGATTAAAACCCTTAGACCATTAGCCTTCACTGGCCAGGGTGGCCGAGCGGTTCTAGGCGCTACAGTCTGGAGCCGCGCGACCGCTACGGTCGCAGGTTCGAATCCTGCCTAGGGCATGGATGTGTGTGATGTCCTTAGGTTAGTTAGGTTTCAGTAGTTCTAAGTTCTAGGGGACTGATGACCTCAGAAGCTAAGTCCCATAGTGCTCAAAGCCATTTGAACCATTAGCCTTCAGTTCGGTAACTTAAAAACTATATTGTAAGCCATCGTTCCAATACACCCTAAAAAATTATAGAAGTCCAATTACATAGGTTAAACAAAATGAAGCATATGACATTAATACTTCATTCAGAAATTTCGGTAATTAATGAGTGTACAACAAATTTAATGTTGGATGTGAGGATTGATGAAGAATGCTAAACAAGTAATGATGATACAGTAGTATAGAGGTATGTGCCCTGATTTTTGTCAGGCGATACGCAGTTACATTAAAAAGTTATTCATGCTTTCCAAGATGGCATGTCCCAAGGAGTGACAATGTCTTGGTTTTATTTACTGCTATCTTAAAATTGAAATCCTTTCCAGTTAATTTTAAAAGATGAATTGACTTCAGAATTTGCTGTTAATACAATGTAGTCAGCATATAGTAGAGTGTTAATATGTTACTCTTCTTTATATGTAAGACTACTGTAAGCTGACGTAGACCACCATAAGTATGCGTAGACTACGGTAGTTTTCTTAGTGACTTTTGTCGGTCGAGGTCATACTCACGTTACCACTACATTGGGTGTGTTGGATACCTATTGGGCATTACCGCATAACTTTTGCTTTCTTTTCGTATGCTGTCAGTGTCTTACTAGAATCCCCTAAAAACCAGAAGTGGTGAATCATCTACAAACTAAGTGACAATATGTAAAGGATTGGGTAACCCTCAAAACAGTATTGTTCTACATAGTTCTCCTCCTGTCCGTTAGTTGAGAATAAACAGTATTGATAGCAGAACTGAAATTTCCAATATTTAATTCAGGTTTCATTCGAAAATTGGTGATATGTAACGTGAAACTGAGGGATGTTTTAATAAAAATAAAGGAAACAATACAGATTTATTATACAGCGCTATGAAAAGCAATTTCCTCGACAAAAAGCTAAAATAAAAAAGCACAAATCAAAAATATGTCAAACATAGCTTCAATACTTCGTCTCACACAAAACATGCGTAGTCATCGCTTACGTAAATCAGCGGTCTGTTATTTACGCGAAATGCATGACATTTGCATAGACACCTAATACCACATACCTCCACAAAACTACCAAATAATCGTCAGATCCCTGAGACTCATCGTTAGCCACACTGGACTCACATTCTGGAGGACGACGGTTCAGTCCCGCGTCCGGCCATCCAGATTTAGGTTTTCCGTAATTTCCCTACATCGTTCCAGGCCAATGCCGGGATGGTTCCTTTGAATCTATCCTAATCCGCTGAGAACGATGACCTCGCTGTTTGGCCTCTACCTCCAAACAATCCAACCCCCACCCCCTCCCCACCTCTGAAACTCAGAATCAGTGAAGTAATTCGTTCCATAGACGGGCGAGGAAGCTACTAAGCAGGTTGTCATAATGTGTTGGCTCATCAGTGCATGAAATAGAAAGGACGATATAATGCACTCTAGTCTGACGTTATGGTTTATTAAAATCAATTCCCTAGTATTACTGCGGATGTCACGTGTACATTCCATTATACTAACACTTGGGGTTGTTTATTAAGTGATTTTGGTACCCACGTTTTACCATATTTCCCACAGAGTCTCTCTGTCTGCCCTGTCACGCACTTTTTTTCAAAATCTATGAGAGCCAGGTTGCTTGGTAAATTCAGTTCTCTTATTTTCTGTATTACCTGACGCACAGAAAATGTATTACCATCAAATGAATTTAGATATATTTTAGTTCTGTCACACTAACTGATGAAAAGAGCTACTCGTATATCTATTTGAGGGCTTTATTCAATACATTTGAGTTTGTCCGCGACTTTTATTCACATATAGTTGCAATTCGTTGTCTATAGTCGATCGCAGACGCATATGCTGTATGTCAAAAAGGTACTCGAACCCGAACTCTTTGTCTATCGTGGACAATGTTCTTACCGACTCTTACCGACTGTGCTATCCACGTACGATTTATGACCCACCCCCAGCAGGTTTACATCTACCAGTAACTATCCCCTATTTTAAAAACTTGGAACGTTCTACTATAAAGTGTATATCCATTGTGGAAACATGCTCTAGGCTGTGGCCAAGCTATTTTCCTCCCGAGCTCTCAAGGTGTGCAGCAGAAACTACAAGAAATTTGAGATATAGAAAAGAGAGGTAGTGGGGGAAGTTGAGCTGTCAGGGTGGGTGCTGAGTCGTGTACAGGTAGCCCAGCCAACAAAGCATTTTCCCGCGAAAGGTAAAGGGGGCTCAACGGCGAGATAATTAGTGCCATTGCGAACAGTGGTAGGAATGACTGTGAATGAACTATCTAAAAATTAATGAAACGAGTGAAGGTAACTCACTGATCAGACCTGATGAACCATGCGATGTTCGCCGGACGTTGTCACTCTCTGCCTAGTGACGCCATTTGTGCCTCATACAATTTAATCGCTGTCATCATAACAGTGGAGTCCAGGCAGAAATTAGTCACTGTGAATAACGTGCAATTTGGCAAAAGAATATAAATAAATAAATACCATTATACAGTCGATGTTGACATTTCACTCATCCTGATTTTCCTGAATTCGAGCTGTGGAGGAATGTGTGTGTAAATCACTGTGGACCTGAATCTGGACTTAGTTTAAGCTACAGTAAGTAAATACTCTTACGGTTATGGTATTCACTGGCCATCAGAAATAACAAAATGGTAGATATCGAAATAGACGACACAGGGATAGAGAAACAATTCAAATCGCTCAAAAGAGGAAACTCCGCTGGACCTGATGGGATACCAGTTCGATTTTACACAGAGTACGTGAAGGAACTTGCCCCCTTCTTGCAGCGGTGTACCGTAGGTCTCTAGAAGAGCGTAGCGTTCCAAAGGATTGGAAAAGGGCACAGGTCATCCCCGTTTTCAAGAAGGGACGTCGAACAGATGTGCTGAACGATAGACCTATATCTCTAATGTCGATCAGTTGTAGAATTTTGGAACACGTATTATGTTCGAGTATAATGACTTTTCTGGAGACTAGAAATCTACTCTGTAGGAATCAGCATGGGTTTCGAAGGAGACGGTCGTCTTAAACCCAGCTCGCGCTGTTCGTCCACGAGACTCAGTGGGCCATAGACACGGGTCCACAGGTAGATGCCGTGTTTCTTGACTTCCGCAAGGCGTTCGATACAGTTCCCCAGAGTCGTTTAATGAACAAAGTAAGAGCATATGTACTATCAGACCAATTGTGTGATTGGATTGAAGAGTTCCTAGATAACAGAACGCAGTATGTCATTCTCAATGGAGAGAAGTCTTCCGAAGTAAGAGTGATTTCAGGGGTGCCGCAAGGGAGTGTCGTAGGACCGTTGCTATTCACAATGTACATAAATGACCTTGTGGATGACATCGGAAGTTCACTGAGGCTTTTTGCAGATGATGCTGTGGTGTATCGAGAGGTTGTAACAATGGAAAATTGTACTGAAATGCAGGAGGATCTGCAGCGAATTGACGCATGGTGCAGGGAATGGCAACTGAATCTTAATGTAGACAAGTCTAATGTGCTGCGAATACATGGAAAGATTGATCCCTTATCATTTAGCTACAAAACAGCAGGTCAGCTACTGGAAGCAGTTAATTCCATAAATTATCTGGGAGTACGCATTAGGAGTGGTTTAAAATGGAATGATCATATAAAGTTGATCGTCGGTAAAGCAGATGCCAGACTGAGATGCATTGGTAGAATCCTATGGAAATGCAATCCGAAAACAGAGGAAGTAGGTTATAGTACGCTTGTTCACCCACTGCTTGAATACTGCTCAGCAGTGTGGGATCCGTACCAGATAGGATTGATAGAAGATATAGAGAAGATCCAACGGAGAGCATCGCTCTTCGTTACAGGATCATTTAGTAATCGCGAAAGCGTTACGGAGATGATAGATAAACTCCAGTGGAAGACTCTGCAGGAGAGACGCTTAGTAGCTCGGTACAGGCGTTTGTTAAAGTTTCGAGAGCATACCTTCACCGAAGAATCATGCACTATATTGCTCCCTCCTACGTATATCTCGCGAAGAGACCATCAGGATAAAATCAGAGAGATTAGAGCCCACACTGAAGCATACCGACAATCCTTCTTTCCACGAACAATACGAGACTGGAATAGAAGGGATAACCGACAGAGGTACTCAGCGTATCCTGCACCACACACCGTCAGGTGGCTTGCGGAGTATGGATGTAGATGTAGATGTAGAATACAAATTAAATCATTGTATGTGGGGGAATTTATGATCCACGAGAAGAATTAACTGACGCTTCAAGTTCCTGAAGTTCAGAGCCTGTAACAGGATGCAATCACAGGATTAATACAACACAAAACACTGTAAAATTAAGGTCCACAAGTAGAATTAACTGATGCTTGAAGTTCCTGAAGCCCAGTGCATGTCACAAGATGCAAAAAAAAGGTTGAAATGGCTCTGAGCACTATGGGACTCAACTGCTGTGGTCATCAGTCCCCTAGAACTTTGAACTACGTAAACCTAACTAACCTAAGGACATCACACACATCCATGCCCGAGGCAGGATCTGAACCGGCGACCGCAGCAGTCGCACGGTTCCGGACTGCGCGTCCAGAACCGCGAGACCACCGCGACCGGCACACAAGATGCAGTCAAAGGATGATAACAAGATTAAGTTAAGGGCTTATTACGTGACATAGGACAAGGTACAACGATATCTCGAGGAATTGTTTCAAAGAGTACCTTCTGTAGACGAGCACTGCTGACAAATTCCGTGACAGTAAATCAGTATGAGGTGAAGGAGAGATATCATGAGCAGAGACCACAGTCTGGTAGTGATCAATGTAAAAATTAGTGACGCCGCAACATTTGGCATAAATGTTTTTTTCTTTTTCGAATGACGGACACTGAAGAATTCATATTCCCGAGGGTGTCACTGTGGCACTCTTGAGCATAAAATTTTATAACGTCATATAGTTTGTCTTATATAATATGTGGACTGTTCAATTTTACTGAAGATATTGAAATACATCGAAGATCACGCAGTCGATCAAAGAAAGTGAATCACAAAATATGTTAGACCCATAATGCGTAAGACAATGACGAGAACAATTTTCAATTTTTTCGTCCCCATTCTCCACTCCCCCCATTAGGAGAGGAGTGGGAGGTAGGGAAGTTTAAAATGATAAGTTACACCTTTTATTTTTTATTGCAGATTCATATTCCCCGGAAAATTATATATAATTGACCTATGACTGTTGTTACTTTTTTTCTTATGTATGTTCCCAATATGTTGTCAGGCGAAGAACGGCCAAAAGCAGGCGTTTACGTATGGTAGAGACAGCTTTCCTTCGTACTTTCGTCACTACTTATCTTTCTAATATGGACAGACTTCAAAGGAAGTTGGAAATAATTTGAGATAATCCTACCGGTAGTTTATGAATAAATATGCTTACTTACCCAGTAATAATAACCCTTCTTTTCATAAAATCGCAAAAAAGAGAAAACTGGTTGTCGGAAACGCATTGCTGAAAACGTACGTTTCCAAATATTTTTGCAGCCGGCCATTCGAATTATACTAAGTATATGACAATTCATGTACCAGAAGTGCAACATTGCCAGAAGATATGAAAATTCTTATAAGAAAAGACGCATGTCAACACAATACCGGATTATGAAATTCTGTACTTCTTGACTAGTTTGCTGAACAAAGTTACATTCGCTGTGGGAAGGCGAAAGGGTTTCTTGTAGCGATTACGCTGTCTCTTATTCAAATAGGTGAATGGTTACTTTCACAGTAAACATGTAATGAAGTAGCCATGCCAGTGGACTTAATGTTTGATATATCAAGAGGAACAGTAGCCAGCCGGCCGTGATAGCCGAGCGGTTCTAGGCGCTACACTCTGGAACCGCGCGACCGCTACGGTCGCAGGTTCGAATCCTGCCTCGGACATGGATGTGTGTGTTGTCCTTAGGTTAGTTAGGTTTAAGTAGTTCTAAGTTCTAGGCGACTGATGACCTCAGAAGTTAAGTCGCATAGTGCTCAGAGCCATTAGAACCATTACAGTTGGAAAAAAATAAACAAATTTATGATTCAGATAAGATATATGCTCGCTTATTAGTTATCTCACAACAACGGAATATCAATTTGTTAGACATTCTTAAATATGAACTGTATGCAGTTCCGCTGTCATTATTTGATGAATACAGCAATAATAGCTCTGTTAAAGGAACTTGCTGTCACTAGTCCATTAGTTAAGTCTCAGATGTTAAGATCATTGATCGCAATGCTTTGATGTATCGTACGAAATGCGTCTCTCCTCCACTCCATCACGACAAATGCTATGAAAGGAGATTATGACACATTTATTGTTTTTGATAATTACGAGACTCCATCTATAAAAATCATGAATGAGAAAGACGTCATAGTGCTTAGGGCCATCAGAGAAAGACGCCTATCTGCTGGTGCTGTGAAACAAATTTTCCTGACATAGACATCTACATTACCTAAGCGAAATATTGTTTTAAGCAGTATCCAAAATAAGGAACAGCTTACTGATTTTCTATCCTCCATCGAGTACTGACATAATCAACTACATTTGGTGAATAAGTAGAAGTTAGTCGTTATTAGCTGACGAGGAAGCTAATGTTACACCACTTTTCTACTATGAAGAGATTTAATGGGCAGGCAGCTGACATTAAAGGAGGTGCTAGTAATCTGGCTGACGAGTGTAAGAATATACTTGCAGTACACAGTTTAAGAGCATGTGATTTTGTCTCTTACTCATTCCGAAAAGGCAACGCTGTTGCTGGAACCTTGTAGCAGGTACATGAAGATTTTGTCTTGGATCAACAGGCGAAATTTACATTGGTCATTATCAAATAATGACAGCTGGATATAAACTTTTTTCACTTTTGTGTAATGATAGACCATGTGAATCATTGACTAAACTAAGACACTAACTGCTTAAAACCAAAAGAGAAATCTTTTCTAATTTAAAATCACTTCCACCAACAGATAAAGTCCTGCAAAACCACATAAAACGATTTTATTTGCAAGTCATTTACTGGAAATCAGGAGAACAGTTGTCGTCTTGTGCAATGTCTCCTTGGAAAATGGCTCACGGGCAGCCTCAACTAGATGTAACTGCAGTTGCAAATCTTATAATTCACCTTGCACAACATACTGTAAATGTGCATCGTCAGAGACAGGTATGAAATTTTTTACAGCCACCAGAGGTAGCATAGACTGCATCAGCAGTGATGAAAGTGATGTTGAAGATGATATTGACACGTTAACAGAACCTTCTGTCGGTTCTTGGTAGAACAACATTATAATAAATGAAAAGCACCAGTTTATTTTTGTTCTACAATATTGTAGAACAAAAGCAAACTGGTGCTTTGCATTTATACGATACTGACAATTTAACATGTGACACACAAGAGGAAAATTTTGATGGCCCCACATAAAATGTAGCATTAAACAAAACATAGTGAAGGTAGTATTTTAATATAAGTATAATCTTCTGATAAACAAAAATGTAATGTAGTTGTACATGTAAAATTCTGAACACACAAAATTCAAATGGCTCTGAGCACTATAGGACTCAGCATCTTAGGTGATAAGTCCCCTAGAACTTAGAACTACTTAAACCTAACTAACCTAAGGACATCACACACACCCATGCCCGAGGCAGGATTCGAACCTGCGACCGTAGCAGCCTCGCGGTTCCGGACTGCAGCACCAGAACCGCACGGCCACCGCGGCCGGCGAACACACAAAATCTTCAAAGATTATAATTTACTACTAAACAATAATTATTTAATTTTCTTTATTTTTGGAACACTTCAAAATACTAACTAAAATTACATGACAAAAATTGCTCAATGATGCTAAAGTGGCACCCATTAAAATTAGCGTCCTTGACTGTCCCTTTATCATATAAAGAATAGAAAAAAAATCTTTATACCAAATGTTACGATTCGGATCTGAAACTGCCTCACAAACAGGGCAAGTGCGGTGAGAAGGGTAGCGTAGCTAACAATGATCTGCCAGAGATGACTACTCGGCGAAGAACTGACTATCAGTTTACTGCGAGGTTCATTACTGGAAGCTCAACACAGCTAGAGTATGACGAAGTTTAAACACTGTTTCTTCCCTCAGTGTACCTGTGTATTTTATTTAATATTCTTCATTATGGCCGTCATTACTGCAAGCTAATATTTCTGAAATGCAAGAGCGTTTTTGTATACATGTATGCACGGCGTAAGGAAGCTATGTATTGTAAGACGTCGTGGTCTTCTGACCTTCATTGCTTACATATTCCGCCCTCACAATCATATTCCGCACATCAAGGCGCTTCATTCGAACCCAAACTCGATAAGATAAAGTCAATGTTGTATGAATTCATGTAAACGATATGCAAATAACTAATAAATCGCAAGTGCGCACCGTGGTTGAAATACTCGAGGCTGGCGTACACACACATATTCCAGACACGACGGTCACAGGAGCTTTTAATTCGAGAGAGGCAACCGCGCGCCAGGAGGCCGGTCCCAACCCATCTACGTCGGCCGGTGACCGCCCTTACAGCAGACAGCGTTTGCCCGAGTGAAAGGACGACCCCATGTTCGGCTTGAAAGTAAATTCGGCTACATTGTGTGGGAGCGGCCAGTTTACGCATTCTTTACTCATAGCACGCAGTTTCAGAGATTTTCACAGGGAGACAGCAAACGCCAAACGCCGATACTACAGATTTCCGGATTGGTCACCTTAAACGAAACGTCATTCTCCCGTTTTAGAAGAGCAATGCTGATTGGTAGACTATATTTCTGACTCCTTGAGATGAAGGAGTAACTTAAAAGACTGAAAGATATGCCCCTTCACGTCTGGTGTGGAGAGGGGCCGTTCCGTTGTTGCTCTTGGAGCGAGAACGCCTAACGAGAGCGGGCGCGCTCATACGTGTACTCAAAGAGCGAGGAACAAGTCTCTCCTCAGTACTTCACTGGGAGAGCACCTCTGTCGAGAGTGAATCGAAGTGCGACTCTAAATTGAGTCCTTGCGATTAAGCTTTGTTCACTGTGTTAGCCGACACACTTATTGTGCGGTGTAAACAGAGTTATAGTTAATCGCCTGCGAGCGAACTTTGAGTGGCATTGCGGTGGACTGGTTATCTGTTCGGTGTACCATGCCAGTAGTTAGACTAGGGGCGAATAGGAGTCCTTGACTTCATCAAGGCATAGGGAGAGTTTGATTGGCGAAGGTCAATCTAGATAGAACGAGAGTTATTTGTCAGGAACGAGTGGCGCTGACAGCAGTCATCGCAGCTTGTGGTGGTGTACGCTACAGTTATTGCGAGCCCCACAACAGTACACTTCACAGAATTTCACACGCGACAGCCTCGCCCATACCTAGCAACATTCTAACGGACAATTATTAAAGTTGAATAGGCGTGGCTCTCAACCATTCTGCCAAGTCAATAACAATCTTAAACTTTGTATAGAAATTTCATTAGCGAATTCTATCCTTAAGAGGTAACTTCACGTTCCCCAAAGAACCAGGAAATAACGTGTTCAGTGCATTACTAAAAGTGCCATTGCGATTTCTCAGAGTCTTAGCAAAATAAATAATAAGTTCGTTAGTTTCATGTTTTTCTTACACTAACTAGCACTACTCCAGTACTCAAGTATCCCACTAGCTACGTAAAAATGTTTGTGAATTTTTGTGTCATTTCCTTACAGCGGACGACTGCAGAAGATGTTTATTGCTGAAAGTTTTTCAGGCATTTCTCTTTAGAACGTTAGGAGCGTCTGTCTGACTTCTGTAGTAGTGTGGGGGTGGAAATTGCATCTTGCAGGAGCCACAGGGTAAAGGGTATATCTCAGATTAATCCGTTGCGTAGGATAACAGAATAGCAACCCCATACGTTCATCACAGAGTATACGAAATTTTTGGGAGTGTAGAAGAGGTGGACTAATTTTATGTGTGAAAACGACATAGTGCGCCATTTCCGCATTGCAGGTCCGTGAAGGTTTTGATACCAGTAATGTTAAGAGATAGTGTTCAAACAGCTGTTTGATGACTGTTGTTTTAGAAATGTAGCTGACATCCCAAGGATTTCTTTTTGTGGGGTGGTGGTGGTGGTGGTGGTGGTGGTGGGGGGGGGGGGGGGGTTATAAGAGACATAACACATTCCAGAAGAGCTGGTTACCCTTTTGCTTCAAGCTATAGACATTATTCACAGACGACCTCCATGTTAGATAGTCATTAGCACGCAGGTAGCAGCCGTACAATAATGTGAACGAACGACACTGTCAGCGACATCTCAAAAGCAACGTTCATCACAAGGCAGTTTATACACTGCGTCTGAATATTGCTATCTGCAAAACGTAACTTCCTTTCGCACAGAAAATCCCAGGAGGTATGGTAATATTCAGGGTATGACAGGAACGATCATTCGAATCAAAAAAGTCTAGTAGACATGTACTCTAAAATGATTACCTTGCGAGCTAGGAGCATTTGTTCAACCTCTACTGAATAAGTGGTCAAGAGCTCTTAAGGTATCCAATTTGGATCTCATGCTTACTAGACAAGTTTTTCTTGTTTTGTTCTACCAGCTCACAAAATGTGGAAAGCAAAAAGTTCCAGTAGTAGAGTTTTGTTAAGCTACGCATTCTAGGGCCAATGTTTACTAATCGTTTTAGCTTCGAATGATCGTTCCTCTCACATCCATGAGCACAGACCATTGCTCTTGGAACACCTCGTATTATAATCTCACTATATTAGTCACAATGGTGATGTGGGCCATCTTAGTGTGAGCTATTGATACTCGCCTTTGTTGCCCAGGTTTCAGATGATATTTGTAGAGCGAGCAGTTTTTTGAGAGTTTCCGCCCAGTTTCACGAAAGTTCTCCATCAGCCAAGATATATCGGCCAGATGAAGTTCACGTTATTCTGCTCTGTAGCCGGTTACGTTGCCATCCTTGAATTTCGCTGGGAGGCCGCATTGCATGAAACAGATACCGCCTCTTGCGGCCTAGCTATTAAACCTACAATTGCATGTTCTCTGCCACCGTAGTCTTCGTCCATCGATGACAAAGATATGAATGCAGATATTATTATGTCGAACCTCTGTAGCTACATAATCGCCTCCTCACCTCAGTACGACGAAGTCCAGGTCCAGGTAGAGGCCGCCGTACCTCCAGAGCGCGACGACTCGCATGACGTCAGAGGCGTGGTGGACGGGCCACGCGCTGTTGGCGAGGGCGGCGTACTCTATGAGTGTTGTGTAGAGAGGCGTGTCGCGCAGGAACTCCTCCAGCGTCACGTGGACAGCTGTGGCTCCGGCCGGCAGCGAGAGCCCCCAGATGGGCGCTTCACACGTGTGCAGCACGTAGACGGGTCGTCCAGGGTTGTGGCGCACCGCAGACTCCACGGCGCACGCCTGCCGCGGGCGCAGCCCCGACCACGGCACGTCCTGAAAGGCACAGCGCGAGCACCTCTGTATAAACATCGACCTGAGGCGATTCACCTACATACGAAGGCTATTCATAAATTAACGTCCGACTGGCTATAGAACTCCTTCCTGAAGTCAAGGAAAATGGCATCTACCTTTCTTTCTGAAAGAAGGTTGGTTTTAATCAAGATTCCTTATTATTTTCGAGTTCTTTGCTACAAAACCATACTTTTCAACACAATCTCCATTCAAGGAGACGACCTTGCGCCACCTATATGCCAGCATGGTACCATTCTACTGGTCGTCGTCGGTGCCAGCGTCTTGCTGCATCAATTATCTCCCATCTACGTATTGTGTCCCAAACAGTGCATCCTCCATTGGGTAAAACTTGCTACTCTTTATGGAGTTCCATCGGGCGGCGAAAAACCCACCAAGCAGACACGTTTGAGTACCCGAACAGGGGGACGAGTCTTTTAGCATTAGCAATAGAGACGTCCAGTTCTGCAGTTGATCACCTCGAATGGGTGTCCGCACGTTCCAACATTGCTGGAGTCACAGCTGAGTGCGGCCGGCCAGCGCGCGAGAGATCGGGCAGGTTTGCGCAACCTTATTGCGATGATGACAGGTGCCTCGCCCAAAAACTCACAGTGCTTTTGTAACTGGTAGGTCCCGTAAACATTTTGCAAGCATTTATGAATATCTGCGGTGCTGTGGTTTCCCTCCAAAATAAACTCAATGACAGCTCTTTGTTTGGAACGCACCTCCGTTATAGATGTCATTTTGAAGGGTACATATAGCGCCGCCACCAATCCGAGGTTCATAAAACTATATGATCTGAAGCGCAAGTATTCCACCATGTTCCACAACAAATTCTCCATTATTTCATCCAAAATTGGCCGAGGAAAAAAATGAGTTGCATTTCCTATTGAGCCGGCCCCAGGGGCCGAGCAGTTGCAGGAGCTTCGGTACGTAACCGCGGGACTGATACGGTAGCAGGTTCGAATCCTGTCTCGGGCATGGCTCTGTGTGATGTCCTTAGTTTAGTTAGGTTTAAGTCCACGAAGATGACGTGCTACAGACGCAAAATTTAACCGACAGGAAGAAGATGCTGTGATATGCAAATGATTAGCTTTCCAGAGCGTTCACAAAAAGTTGGCGCCGGTGGCGACACCTACAGCGTGCTGACATGAGGAACGTTTCCAACCGATTTCTCATACACAAACAGCAGTTGACGGGCGTTGCCTGGTGAAACGTTGTTGTAATACCTAGTGTAAGGAGGAGAAATGTGTACCATCACGCTTCCGACTTTGATAAAGATCGGGTTGTAACCTATCGCGATTGCGGTTTATCGTATCGCGACATTGCTGCTTTCGTTGGTCGAGGTCCAATGACTGTTAGTAGAATATGGAATCGATGGATTCAGGACAGCCGTGCTGGATCCCAACGGCCTCGTATCAATAGCAGTCGAGATGACAGGTATCTTATCCGCATGGCTGTAACGGATCGTGCAGCCACGTCTCGATCCCTTAGTCAACAGATGGGGACGTTTGCAAGACAACAACCATCTGCACGAATAGTTCGACGACGTTTGCAGCAACAGGGACTATCAGCTCGGAGACCATGGCTGCGGTTACCTTCGACGTTGCATCACAGACGGGAGCGCCTGCTATGGTCTACTCAACGACGAACCTGATTGCACGAATGGAAAAACGTCATTTTTTCGGATGAATCCAGGTTGTGTTTATAGCATAATGATGCTCGCATGCGTGTTTGGCGACATCGCGGTGAACGCGCATTGGAAGCGTGTATTCGTCATCGCCATACTGGCGTATCACCCGGTGTGATGGTATAGGGTGCCATTGGTTACATGTCTACATTTCAGCAGGATATTGCACGACCGCATGTTACATGTCCTGTACGGGCCTTTCTGGATACAGAAAACCCAGCACATTCTCCAGATTTCTCACCAACTGAATACGTCTGGTCAATGGTGGCGAGCAACTGGCTCGTCACAATACGCCAGTCACTACTCTTGATAAACTGTCGTATCGTGTTGAAGCTGCATGGGCAGCTGTACCTGTACACGCCATCCAAGCTCTGCTTGACTAAATGCCTAGGAGTATCAAGGCCGTTATTATGGCCAGAGGTGGTTGTTATGGGTACTGATTTCTCAGGGTCTATGCACCCATATTGCGTGAAAATGTAATCACATGTCAGTTCTAGTATAATATATTTGTCCAATGAACACCCGTTTAGCCGGCCGGGGTGGCCGAGCGGTTCTAGGCTCTACAGTCTGGAGCCGCGCGCCTGCTACGGTCGTAGGTTCGAATCCTGCCTCGGGCATGTATGTGTGTGATGTCTTTAGGTTAGTTTGGTTTAAGTAGTTCTAATTTCTAGGGGACTGATGACACCAGGAATTAAGTCCCATAGTGCTCAGAGCCATTTGAACCAATACCCGTTTATCATCTGCATTTATTTTTGGTGTAGCAATTTTAATGGCCAGTAGTGTACTTCTAAGTTCTAGGGGACTGATGACTTCAGATGTTAAGTCTCATAGTGCTCAGAGCCATTTGAACCATTTTACTTACTGAACTGCACTCGTACGTATTAATTGTATTTTGCCAGATGCGAGTTAGAGAATAGATCGCACACCGCCATGCATAAAAGAATCATTGCATCATTCCATTGCTGATTAGCTTGATGCTAAAAGAATGAAAATATATTGTCTCTGTTCTTCTTTGTCCTGTGTCTATATAGGAAGTAATTTACTGTTCATAAGACAGCTATTTCATGACGGATGAACTGTAATTATTCTGTATCGAAAAAACCATTGGAAAAGTATAGAAACAGTAGTTCTAGTGAGAAATTGTAATTTCTAAGTATTAAGTTTGACAATTAGAAATTTCCTGACTACTCATAACCGACGTTCTTTTTTACTTTTTCTTTTTTCCCTTTCCCCAAGCGTTTGTGAAGGAATACAGACTGGTAACAGTTATCAGCTAATGGTCTGGCCGAACGCGGCCTGCAATTTTGGATCAAGCTTTACAATCTGCTACTGGCTTAAAGAACGATTTAGTTATTTTTACGGCGACCAAATACTGTGGACCATTGGCTGAAAACGATGGATATACATAGCACTAACACGTACATTCCAACAGCAAGTAATATTTTGTGTGAGATATTCAAGTACATAATGGATCACCATTTACATTCAGTATGGAACTTAATTGAAAATAAATTCCAAAATAATGTGCGAGAAGTACACTCAAATTCAAAAAATATATTTATTGAATAAGTAATTTTCTTTTAGAATAGTTCTCACAAATTCTGACAGAAAAAGCAAACTCGATCAGAAACTGCACTCAAATGTTGATATTAATTCTCCATACCGTGCCCATACCAATTCAAACACTTGACGTATCGTGACACCTGCTTCTTTATACCTTCGTTAAAGAATGGTGCCGCATGGCGCTTCAGTGGGTTGTTTACAGCATCCTTTAGCCCAACGTCGGTGGTTAAGTCTGAGGACTTCATCTTGGGAAAAAGAAGAAAGTCTGTTTTGCCATGTTTGAACTTCAGGGAGAACGCTGAAATATCTCCCAGAAAGTCTGAGTTCTCCTTCATTCGATTCGCAATATAGGGTGTTGCATAATCGTGAAGGAGGATTTTTTTGTGTGATCACTCGACGCTGTTTGTTTTGGACTGATCCTCGGAGTTTCGTAAAAACCTCATATAAACCTGTGATGGCACAGTAGTCTCATGCGTTACTCTCTTGAACTCTGTTGTGAAAATTTCTTGACGTTCCCAAAAAATTCTAACCTTTTTTGTGTGCTTTGACAGCGTGTGTTTATTGGGAGAAAGAGTACTCTTGAACTCTTTGGACTGTAACTTAATTACTGAGTTCACATATCGCATCCATGTTTCGTTCCTATTCACAGTTCTTTCTATCCAGAAATTTTCGTTCTTCTCACGAAAGTGAACACTTTGTCGAGTTTTGCGATCATAGGTTAAACATTTGGTACCCACCGTGCACGGAACTTGTGGTAGCGTAACATCTCAGTTACAGTGTTAAAGAAGGTTCCCCTTGAATCTGAGGCACATCTTCATAAAATTCGTAATTTATGAACTGACTTCCCACACTCACAATTTCCACAACAAATTTTCCAAATTCATCAGTCACATTTGAATAATCAAAATGTCCACGGGTGTACTGCCGGTCTATAGTGTCCAACGGGCACAATATTTCGGCGATCAAACATGTCGCCATCATCAGGTGAACTGACGGACTGAGCTCCTGTGAACGTGCCGGCACGGAGATCCGTACGCTATGGCTGCTCAGGGGGAACTGGGTTCGGTCGCGGCGGCGGCCGATTTAAATACCCTCCACCCGCGGCGCGCTCCCTCCGCCGTCCGCGCCCCGCGCCACGGTAGCGCGGTGGAACAGATTGCGACGGCGTCTGAGATGACGTCGGTGTGATGGCTCTGTCCGCAGTGGTCGTCACAACTATGCGTTTGCTCGATTTACTCTTGATTAACCCAATCGCTGGTTCCCAACCCTTGCTAAGATTATAGCCACAGTCACGGTTTATGAGGTCGTCATTGGTGCGAATTTCAATAGCCTCTCTAACAACGCTGTCCCAGTATCTCGACGTCTGTACCAGAATCCTCGTGCGGTCATACTCCATAGCGTGATTTTCTGACAAACAATGTTCAGCGACCGCCGACTTGCTCGGATACATCAGTCGAGTGTGACTCTGGTGTTCACGACATCGATCCTCGACGGTACGCATCGTCTGACCAATATACGACTTGCCACATTGACACGGAATCTGATACACGCCGGCCTTCCTCAAACCGAGGTTATCTTTGGCGCTCCCCACCAGTGCACGAGTTTTATTCGGAGGACAAAACACAGTTCCAACCCGGTGTTTCTTCAGAATGCGGACGATTTTCCCCGACAGTGCGCCTGTGTATGGAATAAATGCAGTGCCTACCTCCTCCCTCGTGACTTCATCCATTTCAACAGGTTGTGCTGCAGTGGTTGGGCGGAGAGCACGTTGGATCTACCACTCTGAGTACCCATTCTTTCGAAACACAGTTCTCAGATGTTCCAATTCCTGGGGTAGACTCTCTGTGTCAGAGATAGTGCGCGCCCTATGTACTAGAGTTTTAAGTACCCCATTCCTCTGTGGCAAATCGTATATTGGTCAGACGATGCGTACCGTCGAGGATCGATGTCGTGAACACCAGAGGCACACTCGACTGATGTATCCGAGCAAGTCGGCGGTCGCTGAACATTGTTTGTCAGAAAATCACGCTATGGAGTATGACCGCACGAGGATTCTGGTACAGACGTCGAGATACTGGGACAGCGTTGTTAGAGAGGCTATTGAAATTCGCACCAATGACGACCTCATAAACCGTGACTGTGGCTATAATCTTAGCAAGGGTTGGGAACCAGCGATTGGGTTAATCAAGAGTAAATCGAGCAAACGCATAGTTGTGACGACCACGGCGGACAGAGCCATCACACCGACGTCATCTCAGACGCCGTCGCAATCTGTTCCACCGCGCTACCGTGGCGCGGGGCGCGGACGGCGGAGGGAGCGCGCTGCGGGCGGAGGGTATTTAAATCGGCCGCCGCCGCGACCGAACCCAGTTCCCCCTGAGCAGCCATAGCGTACGGATCTCCGTGCCGGCACGTTCACAGGAGCTCAGTCCGTCAGTTCACCTGATGATGGCGACATGTTTGATCGCCGAAATATTGTGCCCGTTGGACACTATAGACCGGCAGTACACCCGTGGATATCTTGATTATCAAATACGCCGGGAGAAACTCAAGAATCACACATTTGAATAGATTTCGAGGTGTCTCTTGTTTAGATGGGTATTTATTTTTCAGTTTTACGTTTACTGAAACTCGACAGATAGCCGAAATCAATTCGCTAAATTAAGCAGTGCTGCAGAATAAGCTGGCTGTCAGCAGGAAGCCGGTTCTCACGGCCGGAGAGATATCAAATACACCATAAGCCGCGATGGTGAACCACGAGAATGCAGACGGTAACGCGAGACTTCCAACCAGCCACAGACTGCACACAGCACAGTCAGTGATTTTCATAGAGAGCGCTACGTGGCGTTACCAACATAAAAACCTAAACAGCCTACTTACAAATAGTAACAGCTTAGTACACTGAAGAGGCAAAGAAACTGGTACACCTGCGTAATATCGTGTAGGGCATGCAGAAGTGCCGCAAAACGACGTGGCATGATCTTGCGTAATGACTGAAGTAGTGTTGGAGGGAACTGACACCATGAATCCTGCAGGGCTGGCCATAAATCCGTAAGAGTACGAAGGAGTGTAAATATCTTCTGAATAACGCGTTGCAAGGCATCCCAAGTGCCAGTGTTTAAACTCAGAAGAGTGTTCCCGGTGTCACTCTGTAGAAATTCTGGACGTGTGGGGTGTCGTATTATCCTGCTGGAATTGCACAAGTCCGTCCCAAAGCACAATGGACATGATGGATGCAGTTGATCAGACAGGATGCTTACGTATGTGTCACCTGTCAGAGTCATATCTAGATGTATCAGGGGTCCCATATCTCTCCAACAGCACACGCTCCACACCATTTCAGAGCCTCCATGGATTCATGAGGTTATCTCCATATCCGTACACGTCCATCCACTCGATACAATTTGAAACGAGACTAGTCCGACCAGGCAGCATGTTTCCAGTCATCAGCAGTCCAATGTCGGTGTTGACGGGCCCAGATGAGGTGTAAAGCTTTGTGTCGTGCAGTCATCGAGGGTACACGAATGGGCCTTCGACCCCGAAAGCCCATATCGATGAGTTTCGTTAACTGGTTCGCACGCTGACACTCTTTGATCGTCCAGCATTGAAATCTGCAACAATTAGCAAAAGGGTTCCCTTCTGTTGCGTTGAATGATTCTCTTCAGTCGTCGTTGGTCGCATTCTTGTAGGATCTCTTTCCAGCCGCAGCGATGTCGGCAATTTGATGTTTTACTGGATTCCTGATATTCACGGTTGTGTTGTTGTTGTTGTGGTCTTCAGTCCTGAAACTGGTTTGATGCAGCTCTCCATGCTCCTCTATCCTGTGCAAGCTTCTTCATCTCCCAGTACCTACTGCAACCTACATCCTTCTGAATCTGCTTAGTGTAGTCATCTCTTGGTCTCCCTCTACGATTTTTACCCTCCATGCTGCCCTCCAATACTAAATTGGTGATCCCTTGATGCCTCAGAACATGTCCTACCAACCGATCCCTTCTTCTGGTCAAGTTGTGCCACAAACTTCTCTTCTCCCCAATCCGATTCAGTACTACCTCATTAGTTATGTGATGTACCCATCTAATCTTCAGCATTCTTCTGTACCACATTTCGAAAGCTTCTATTCTCTTCTTGTCCAAACTATTTGCCGTCCATGTTTCACTTCCATACATGGCTACACTCCATACAAATACATTCAGAAATGACTTCCTGACAGTTAAATCTATACTCGATGTTAACAAACTTCACTTCTTCAGAAACGCTTTCCTTGCCATTGCCAGTCTACATTTTATATCCTCTCTACTTCGACCATCATAAGTTATTTTGCTCCCCAAATAGCAAAACTCCTTTACTACTTTAAGTGTCTCACTTTCTAATCTAATTCCCTCAGCATCACCCGACTTAATTCGACTATATTCCATTATCCTCGTTTTGCTTTTGTTGATGTTCATCTTATATACTCCTCTCAAGACACTGTCCATTCCATTCAACTGCTCTTCCAAGTCCTTTGCTGTCTCTGACAGAATTACGATATCATCGGCGAACCTCAAAGTTTTCATTTCTTCTCCATGGACTTTAATACCTACTCCGAATTTTTCTTTTGTTTCTTTCACTGCTTGCTCAATATACAGATTGAATAACATCGGGGATAGACTACAGCCCTGTCTCACTCCCTTCCCAACCACTGCTTCCCTTTCATGTCCCTCGACTCTTAGAACATCCATCTGGTTTCTGTACAAATTGTAAATAGCCTTTCGCTCCCTGTATTTTACCCCTGCCACCTTCAGAATTTGAAAGAGAGTATTCCAGTCAACATTGTCAAAAGCTTTCTCTAAGTCTACAAATGTTAGAAACGTAGGTTTTCCCTTCCGTAATCTAGCTTCTAAGATAAGCCGTAGGATCAGTATTGCCTCACGTGTTCCAACATTTCTACGGAATCCAAACTGATCTTCCCCGAGGTCGGCTTCTACTAGTTTTTCCATTCGTCTGTAAAGAACTCGGGTTAGTATTTCGCAGCTGTGACTTATTAAACTGATAGTTCGGTAATTTTCACATCTGTCAACACCTGCTTTCTTTGGGATTGCAATTATTATATTCTTCTTGACGTCTGAGGGTATTTCGCCTGTCTCATACATCTTGCTCACCAGATAGTAGAGTTTTGTCAGGACTGGCTCTCCCAAGGCCGTCAGTAGTTCCAATGGAATGTTGTCTACTCCAGGAGCCTTGTTTCGACTCAGGTCCTTCAGTGCTCTGTCAAACTCTTCACGCAGTATCGTATGTCCCATTTCATCTTCATCTACATCCTCTTCCATTTCCATAATATTATCCTCAAGTACATCGCCCTTGTATAGACCCTCTATATACTCCTTCCACCTTTCTGCTTTCCCTTCTTTGGTTAGAACTGGGTTTCCATCTGAGCTCTTAATATTCATACACGTGGTCCTCTTTTCTCCAAAGGTCTCTTTAATTTTCCTGTAGGCAGTATTTATCTTACCCCTAGTGAGATAAGCCTCTACATCCTTACATTTGTCCTCTAGCCATCCCTGCTTAGCCATTTTGTACTTCCTGTCGATGTCATTTTTGAGACGTCTGTATTCCATTTTGCCTGCTTCATTTACTGCATTTTTATATTTTCTCCTTTCATCAATTAAATTCAATATTTCGTCTGTTACCCAAGAATTTCTACTAGCCCTCGTCTTTTTACCTACTTGATCCTCTGCTGCCTTCACTACTTCATCCCTCAAAGCTACCCATTCTTCTTGTATTGTATTTCTTTCCCCCATTCCTGTCAATTGCTCCCTTATGCTCTCCTTGAAACTCCGTACAACCTCTGGTTCTTTTAGTTTATCCAGGTCCCATCTCCTTAAATTCCCACCTTTTTGCAGTTTCTTCAGTTTTAATCTACAGGTCATAACCAACAGATTTGGTCAGAGTCCACATCTGCCCCTGGAAATGTCTTACAATTTAAAACCTGGTTCCTAAATCTCTGTCGTACCATTATATAATCTATCTGAAACCTGTCAGTATCTCCAGGCTTCTTCCATGTATACAGCCTTCTTTTATGATTCTTCAACCAAGTGTTACCTATGATCAAGTTGTGCTCTGTGCAAAATTCTACCAGGCGGCTTCCTCTTTCATTTCTTTGCCCCAGTCCATATTCACCTACTATGTTTCCTTCTCTCCCTTTTCCTACTACCGAATTCCAGTCACCCATGACAATTATATTTTCGTCTCTCTTCAGTATCTGAATAATTTCTTTTATTTGATCATACATTTATTCAATTTCTTCGTCATCTGCAGAGCTAGTTGGCATATAAACTTGTACTTCTGTAGTAGGTGTGGGCTTCGTATCTGTCTTGGCCACAATAATGCGTTCAATACGTTGCTTGTAGTACCTTACCCGCATTCCTATTTTCCTATTCATTATTAAACCTACTCCTGAATTACCCCTATTTGATTTTGTGTTTATAATCCTGTAGTCACCTGACCAGAAGTCTTGTTCCTCCTGCCACCGAACTTCACTAATTCCCATTATATCTAACTTTAACCTATCCATTTCCCTTTATAAATTTTCTAACCTACCTGCCCGATTAAGGGATCTGACATTCCACGCTCCGACCCGTAGAACGCCAGTTTTCTTTCTCCTGATAACGACATCCTCTTGAGTAGTACCCGCCCGGAGATCCGAATGGGGGACTATTTTACCTCCGGAATATTTTACCCAAGAGGATGCCATCATCATTTAATCATACAGTAAAGCTGCATGCCCTCGGGAAAAATTACGGCTGTTCGCAGTACCAGCACAGCAAGGCTGTTTTGGTTATTGTTACAAGGCCAGATCGGTCAATCATCCAGACTGTTGCCCCTGCAACTACTGAAAAGGCTGCTGCCCCTCTTCAGGAACCACACGTTTGTCTGGCCTCTCAACAGATACCACTCCGTTGTGGTTGCACCTACGGTACGGCTATCTGTGTCGTTGAGGCATGCAAGCCTCCCCACCAACGGCAAGGTCCAGGGTTAATGGGGGGCACTCGTGAAATGGTCGTACGGAAAAATCCTCACTTCACCACTACCTCTCAGATGCTGTGTCCCATCGCTCGTTCGCCGACTATAACACCACGTTCAAACTCAATTAAATCCTGATAACCCGCCATTGTAGCAGCGGTAGCCGATCTATCAACTACACCAGACACTTGTCTTATATAGGCATTGCCGACCGCTACGTCGTATTCTGCCTGTTTATATATTTCTGTATTTGAATGCACACGCCTAATTCAGCTTCTTTGGTTCTTCAGTGCCTAATGAAACAAAGTTAACAAGTTCCGACTGGATGGTAAAGCCGCATAATGTAAACGAACAGTATCTGAATACATTGTCTTGTCGACGCTCACAAAGCAACAGGCTCAGAAAACGTCCTTTCACCGACTGGCGAGTTCGGCACGCAGTCGAAATCTCTTCTCTATAACTTAACTCACACATCGAAGTGAAAGTTATTCGAGTAACCCATTTCAGAGTATACGATCATGCACTACGAAATCAGACTATTCTAAAGATTTGAAGTACTTGAAACTTATCGTCTCGTGTCACAAATTGCACACACGGATAAATTTTCGTATTTTGTAATTTATTTAAGAATCATCAATGGATAAGAATAAAAGAATACTTAAAACACATTTGTATTAGAAACACGTTATGATAATACTCCCAGACAAGCATATTTTCAGTTTTAAACTAAATTAAATGTAACTCAACAATAGCTTTAAGCGCTGTTTGTATAGTGTGAGTTCCCATTGCGGAAGCACGCTGTATATGTAATTTTTGTTTTTTAATTCTAATATTTTAGGTTCGGAGTATAAAAAATACGGATGTAGTGAGGCTACTTTAAAGCCCAAATATCCATATGCAAATTTGTATCGAAACGAAAGAAGTTGAATGATATACTGTGTCGCTTTTAGTAAGACCTATTAGTAAGTCAAAAAAACAATCGAAATAAATTAGTCTGTAAGCAAAAATATTTAACTGTTACGTTGTGTCGTCTGTTCCACTTAAGGGACGGAGTGACATAAGAATTCAGAGACAGGTCTTACGCAGGTTTGCTGTTAATTTTGTGATTGGCAACACTGTGCCATATAATACTTACACGAAAATTAATAATAACTGGGAGATGAAAAAGCTTGCACAGGATAGAGTAGCATGGAGAGCTGCATCAAACCAGTCTCAGGACTGAAGACCACAACAACAACAATTAAAAAGCTGTTGCTTATATTTGAAGACCCAACTCTCTGTATATGAGATCATACAACCTAGTTGACGACGAACGAGATAAGTATCAGCGCAAAATATAAAGAATATAAAGAGATATTAAAATGCAGTTTTCTATTTCTGGGGGCCTAGAAACGACGGAGAGGCTTCGTCCCCACCGTAGCCCTCAGTGGTTCACAAACCTACAACAGGCTACAGCAGTCCACTCACCGCCACCCCACACTGAACCTAGGATTATTATTGTGCGGTTCGGCCCCCAGTGGAACCGTCCCTCCCTCCCTCCCCCGTGAACGTCCCACACCAGACGGTGTAACCCCAAACGTTTGCCTCGTAGAGTAATTCTGGTGTACGCGTTCGTGGAGACAGTGTTTGCGCAGCAATGGCCGACATAGTGTAACTGTGGCTGAATAAGGGGAACCAGCCCACACTCGCCGATGCAGATGGAAAACCGCGTTGAAAACCATCCACAGACTGGCCGACGCACCGGACCTCAACACTAATCCGCCGAACGAATTCGTGGCGGGGACCGGCACGCCTTCCCTCCTGGAAAGCACTGCGTTAGACCGCACCGCTAACTGGACGGGCTAAAATCCAGTTACTGTGAAAGTAAAGAAAAATGTGGTTACAGCTACGTAGACTGAAGAAATGTTGAATGCAGGATGACACTCTGCCATAGTACTGCAACACTATGATTATAAAATTTTGATATTTTTAAGAGTTTGCGTGAGTTTATAGAGGAGATAACAGTTCATAAAGCAGACAATGGAGACATGTTAGAATGTTTGGTGGCTGTTACCATTCCTACATCAGTATAGAAAGACCATGGGTAGATGCTATATGTATTTATGTACCTTGTAGATAAAACTACGTAGTGTTCTAGCAGAGGAATTTCGTACACGAATGCTATATTTATGGTCACATTGCTTTACTGAGAAAGACTTTACTAAACTCTACTCCGTTGTCAATGCACCGTAGACTTTTTCAGCCCACTGTGAAACAACGTCAGAACTGTCAATATTCGTTTGTGAAATATTACTGCTACTGTGGCAGTTCGTTAATGTCGTTTCATTTATAATGCTAAGTGAAGACATTAAGAGAAACTGCAGACGAGGCTACCAGGCGAAGGCTGCAGATTACATGAAGCGTTTTTTAATTGGAACGCTGACACAGTGAGAGCTGATTTTCACGCAATAATTAGAGTCTCAGGACAAAATATTTGCATCGTCAACGGAAATCGTACCGAAAGCTAAAGCATAACAACGTTCTGCCATGTACCCACTGTCGCAGTATACTTCCAATGAATGTCTCGACTGCGCTCATTTCGCTTCAAGAGTTACGTATCTCTAATTATTGCTCAGATCAAGCAAAATAATGTATTTATAGATGGCGATTCAGTAAAGTTCAAGAGCTTTTTTCTGCACAGGCATATTTAATTACAATTCCGAGAAGAGTTATTGATATTCTTAATGGGTGCTGGTGATAGCCAAGCACGGAGACGACGAACTGTCTCCACTCTTTGCACTTCCTGACCTATTCTGTACAGGAGTTCGTATAAGACTTCCCTTTTCCTGATTAAGATAAAGATACTATTGTTCTTCTAATGAGGTACATACGAATAACCTTTTAGTGGGCAATATTTTGACAAGCTTATTCGTATCCATCTCTTAGAATTAGTACTGAATCAAAATTATTTAAAACCTGACAGTAATACATACATAGGCCTACAATCTGAAGCTCTAGCCATGGGCAGTAGCTTATCTCTCCTGTTAGCAAACATTTTCATAGGTAACCTAGAACCTGATTAAAGGGAGCTGTAGATGACATAGCAATGCTTGTATGACAAACTGAAGAATACATAAATAATATGTGCAAGCTGTTCAGTTCTCAATAAGGAAAAAAAATCATTTCTAGTAGACTGTGAACAGTCTATTGTATTTATAGTAATACATGAACCTGAAGACCACCATTACAGACACCTTTGCAATTAATGTAATTTCAGAAATATGCAGCCTACAAAAAAAGCAAAGCAGACCAGAGGAAGAAATGAAATGAAACATTACGTATTGAGATATATGTGATTTATAGTTTCACTGTCCATCATAGTGTATGGTGAGGACACAGTCACATGTAGTAATCATAATAAATAAAGTAGCCTCAGGCTGCAGTTAGGGTTTTATACGTTTTATGCCATGATCTTGTAAGGAATGTGTTGTGAGGTAAAGCGTCTACCTGTTGTAAGGTTAGATTAGAGGTACTGTGATAAAATCTTAACATATAGGAATTACAATTAATGATAGAAGATACCAATATTAGGTCAATTTTACGGTACTTTCTGTTTTTAAGTATTTATGTCATTAGACATTGTTATTATTTAATTTCCGGGTACAGTGAACCTAGATATATTGGGAAAATATGAAAAAAAGAAAAAATTATGGTATTGATACGAACCATTACATTGACCATGAGCAAATAGTAATTGGAAAAGTACACGAATGAATAATGAAACCTATTTATACCCTAGGTTGTACACACGAAATGTTGAGCTACGTTAATATTCACCTGCGGGTACGGGAAGACGTAACGCACTGTCTTGTCTGACCCATACTGCCGTTATTCACATTCGTCATAAAATATTTACGAAATAGCAGTCTCAGTTTTACGTGTAACACGCGAGTGATTAATACTGGCATCCTTTTTTCCGTTCAAATGCAAAGAACCTTCACAAAAGTAATATTGCTAAATATATAATACATTCATGTAGTTGCAACCAATACGATAAAGCTGGAGAGTGTAATGCCTCTTGCAGCGGTCTCTCCGCGAAATTTTCAGAAATTTTATAAATAATATAACTCAGTACATATCTCGAAATATCTCTTCTTATCTTACCGATTCCTAAACTTTAATATACGATGATTATCAATGCAAAGTAGTTTCAAGCTCTATTATTCCTTGGAGCGTCCATTTACTCCATGGAATAGCTTCTGCGCTATCTATGTTTTCTCTTATGAAAAGAATGAAAGAGTTCTTGCCGATTAGCCGTGAAAGAAGGAAGATGTATATGTATGTCTGTTGAGCTAGTCGCCATCTTGATGAGATACTGTATGAGAAGGAATTTAATACATGAACTAAACTAAAGTAAGAGTGTTCTCGTATTATTTAACTCATTATTATTGACAGTGTCTGCTTACTACGCTGTGTTGCACGGGTTTAGTGGGGGACGTCTCGTTTACACTGGACGAACCTGCCATTTTTGTACGCTCAAGATATCCAGTTATTACTTTCAATAAATGGGCTAACACGGTCGTACCAGCAGATCTCCATTCTTCCCCATGTGATCACCGAAAGTTAATAATTATTACAAATGTTTTCAGGAGATCGACTGACAATTTTCGTCGCACCGAGACTTCGAAATTGCTTCACTGACGTATGGAATGTAAGTTAAGCTCAGTTTAATCAGGATAGAACAGTATTGAACTGTGTGAATGTGATAAGCCTGCTTTGTGAATGAAAATTCCCTTAATATACGCATGTTTTTTACTATCCTGATCAGTGATGCTAAATCAGGCCGGTGTGAGAGAGGTTTTTAAATTTCGTATCCCACAAAAATATTAAAAGAGGCAACATGACACTGTAAAATACTATTCTGTGTTCCCTGTCTCCTTAATCGTGTTTTAGGAGGTACTTAATTGTAAAAATGTCGAAAGTAGACCAGTAATTATCAGAAACACAAAGGACCAACAGTACCGTACGCCATTATTTAATCCAAACTGCCATACATGGATTTGTATTTAGATGGCCGTGAGTCAGGTTAGGTGCCGTTACATTACACAGCTGAGGTATCGTCATGGTGGTTTCCGATTATCGATAACTGCACTGTGACAATTGAAAATATCAGATATGTTGTAACCAATGGACGCAAATATCCACCTTACTCGACCCAAACCTAGAACCATGTGGTACATATACCAGCGAAGCTAAAAAAAGTCTTAGTAACTAGGTTATATAGGTTGTTAGAGAATCATCCTCTTATTCGTAGCCGGCCGCTGTGCTGATGCTACGGTCGCAAGTTCGAATCCTGCCTCGGGCATGGCTGTGTGTGATGTCCTTAGGTTACTTTGGTTTAAGTAGTTCTCAGTCTAGGGGACTGATGACCTCAGATGTTAAGTCCCATAGTGCTTGGAACCATTTGAACCATTTTTTTCTTATTAGTATATGTACGATTACAAGTAACAGGAATACTAAATGTAATGTCCTAAACGAGCCAGATAAGGTGCGGTTACGAAAAATTTTATTCATTGTAACACTATCAAATATGTATTAAACCTGTATGGTGTGTTGGCCTTTGCATTTACTGCAATATCTTTGTCGCGCCATTTGGACGCAGGTCACTTCACTGAGTGTGTTGTCTGTTGCCCACGGTGTAATGTTACCTTGTTTGGTATGGCGCACGTAGGGTGGTGAGTACAGTGTGCTGACTTTGTGAGGAGTCTCATGGAAATATGTACCAAACTAATGTTTATTAACAGCCTTACAATTTTCACCTCGCATCTGTTGAAAAACAGCTCTTATATGGGAAATTAATACGTAGCGTCGGTTAATTGTGTACTAATGTTGGTTATTTGCTAATCTTCATTGTAATTTATCGACTCTTTTACATTCCATTACATGGTAATTCCGCTTACGATAATTCCGCTGTTGTATATGTCATTCGACCCACGATGAGCAGTGGTAGTTGTTCACTCAAGTACTGACCAGTAGGGAGGGCCCCACGGTACTAGGAGTGCACTAGTTAAGATAATTATGCTTTAGGTAACAAGTCTGGGTGGTATTAAGATAATTATGCTTTAGGTAACAAGTCTAGGTTGTATAAATTAACAGTAAGTTCTCATTAATTTACACAGTATTACTTTTGTCTATGTATATTGCCAGACGGCCGTCCATTAGAGATTGTTTCCGATTTAGACCAAAACATTGTCCGCACTTACGGGGTGTCCTACGTAACTCTGCCACCTCATAATTTCCGAAAAGAAATAAAGTGTGAAAAATGCAGTAGGACTGGCACGCACCTATATCAGGGGCTCACACAATGGGCAGGAATGCACAATCCACGAAGGTAAACGAACACAATTTTGAACACAAAGTAAGGTTTGTTTAAATGTCACATGCATTTTTTTCCACAAAATTGAGGACACCAGGTATAATCAGTGATGGAAGACTTGGTTTCACTGTTGTGACCTCATACCACCTGAAATACTATAAAGGATAGCAACGGCGCCGCAGTTTCTGTCGTAACGTGCAGGGCAAGGATTGCCTGCACTCTCCTGCAGCCTGCTGTAAACAGGCTGTTATGGGCTCGCATGTTCTGCCAACACTATTCAGTTTTCCTGACCAGGCCTGTTCTACTGCTGTCGGTGTCAAACAGGAAAATACGGTGTGACGCATTTCACTTACAGTGCTTTCCTTGTTTTGGTGTGGCTTGTGACATTGGCGGGCGTCTCGTTAATAAATCGGTCTTCAGAAATGAAGAAAAATTGCATATTGCGTTGATTTACGGCTTATGTCGTAGAAATGCACCCATGGTTGTAGCAGTGTACGCTGAACGCTACCCATATCGACGACGTTATACCACTTGCAACATCCGCAAAAATCTCATGGAAACAGACAACTGGGCACCCAGAAAGCGTCAACGTGCAAACGCAGCCACTAACAGTGGTTCAAATGGCTCTGAGCACTATGGGACTTAACATCTGTGGTCATCAGTCCCCTAGAACTTAGAACTACTTATACCTAACTGACCTAAGGACATCACACACATCCATGCCCGAGGCAGGATTCGAACCTGCGACCGTAGCGGTCTCGCGGTTCCAGACTGCAGCGCCTAGAATCGCACGGCCATTGCGGCCGGCACATGTTTCGGTTGGAGTAAGATATAATACATTGAATATCTGCGTCCATTGGTTACCATATTTCCGATCTTTTCATTTGACACACTGTGGTTAACAGTATCCGGGAACCAGCTCGACGATGCCTCAGTGGTGAATGTAACGGCGCCGGTTCTGACTCATGGTCTGACTAAATACAAATCCGTGTTTGATAGTTCGGATTTAGCTAATGACATAGGTTTCCTGTACTGTTTAGTATCAATAGGTTCTTGTGACTCTAGTAATTATTGGTTTACTTTTGACATTCTTACAGTTACATACCACCGAAAATATGATTAAGCAGCCCACGAGGGACAAAACAGTGTTTTATTGTGTCATGTTGCCTCTCGAATTTTATCGTATTGGTCGCAGTTACATGAATGTACATTGTGGAGACAAAAGTCATGGATGGTGGTAATATCGCGTATACTGGATTTAAAGTTCAGTACAATGGCGAAGCTATCATTTGTACTCGGGTGCTCTACACGAAAAGTTTTCCGATGGAAATTAATAGACTTCGAACGCGGAAGAGTAGTTGGAGCTAGACGCATAGGACATTCCGTTTCGGAAATCGTTTGACAATTCAGTATTGCCAGATCCATAATGTCAAGGGTGTGACAAATATATCAAATTTCAGGCATTACCGCTCACCACGGAGAGCACAGTGGCCTTTGCGTAACGACCGAGAGCAGCGGCGTTTGTGTACAATTGTCAGCGCTGACAAAAAAGCAACCCTGAGTGAAATAATCGCGAAAATCAATCTGGGACGTACGACGAATGCATGCGTTAGGATAAGGAGGCAAATTTGGCGTCAATGTTCTATGGCAGCAGACGACCGAAGCGTGTGCCTTTGCTAACAGAACGACGTCGGCTGCAGCGTCTGTTCTGGGTTCGTGACCAAATCGGTTGTACGCTAGACGACTGGAAAACTGTGGACTGGTCACATGAGTCACGATTTCAATTGGTAAGAGCTAGTGGTAGGGTTCGTGTGTGGCGCAGACCCCACAAAGGAATGGACCCAAATTGTCAACAAGGCACTGTGCAAGCTGGTGGTGCCACCACAATCACTCATTGACAAGAAATTGTTATGCTCCGTTGCTTGGAGGGAATTTACAAGTCATTCGTGGACTTCATGCTCCAAACAACTATGCAATTTTTATGGATTACAGTACGCCATGTCACCAGCCTAAATTGTTTGCGACTGGTTTTATGAGACTTAATCGAGAGGTTAGTTCGTGTACGAAATCCTGGACTGCCAAAACGTTCGTAATTAGGGGCGGTTGGAGAGGCAGCATGGCCCAATATTTCTGAATGGGACTTCCAAAAACTTGTTAAGTCCATGTCCATGCCACGTTGTGTTGCTGACCTAAGCCGGACAAAAGGAGGTCCGGCACGATATTAGGAGGTATCCCATGCCTTTTCTCATCTCAGTGCATTATGTATTTAGTGATATTCAATTTATAGAGATTCTCTAATTTTGAACGGAAAAATGGATACCAATATTACAGTTATTTGTTACACGCAAGTTGGAGAATGGTATTTCGTCAATATTTTAAGGCGATTGTGAATAATGGCAATGTGAGTCACAGGACATAGTGGTTGTGAATTTAATAACATCTACGTTATCTCATGACGTGCCAAAATTTAATGTTACCGTAACTTCACCTCTCGAATGTATATCCTATGGGGCATACATACACGTGGTTATTCAATTACATTACCTCTCAAATGTCACAGAAATTAAATAATACAATTAGTGATGGGAAAAACATAGATTAAAAGTGGTAGGGCAACTCGGGGAGGAACGGGATACTTTATGTTTAACAATGTGTATAAAATAGGGGAACACAAGGAAACACTTCTTAAAGTTATAAAAAAGCACCCTGTAGTGTAACCTAATGTTCCTTATTTTAAAATCACTTAAAACAATACATTCTGTATTTTTTACAATTTTTGAAAGAAAGTCTTGCATATTTCCCGTTCCGCCCCACCCACGGGGCAGAATGGGATAAGGTTGTTTTTCTTAAATTATGGCATAAACGTTGAATTTGAATGACGAATATCGTATTGAACTATGACAACATGTTGTATAAAAGGCAATTCAGACCAAGGGATGTGTGATTTAAACAACTGAAAAGTCATTCTTCAAAATAATAGAATATTTTAATGTCATTGGAAAAATGTACTATGCTTAATAGCCACCAAATCACTAACTACTGATTCTTTCGACGATAGCCACAAACCATCTTTACTGTCTATGCCAGCACATGAATTGTGTGCTCACTTGAAACACCTCTGTCATACTACCCAGCCCTCATTAGAAACGGAGTAGAATTCCCCACAGTCGAGACACTCAGCATCCCCTCTCTCTCTCTCTGATTCTCTCTTCTCCATCATCTTCTTCCTATTATTTTTCTTAAGCTCTATGATGTCCTCTGTTTTTTTCTTTTTTTGTACAGTTTGATATTTTTGCCTTAAGTTGCATTGCACCTGACGTCTCTGTCCTGACCTTGTTCATATTGTGCACCCTCCTCCTTTCTGTAGCCCTGCTTTACGTGCGACAGCATTCTGCAGTTCCTTCTTATACGTAGAATCTATTAATACGACGGTTTTTCCTTTTCGTCTTGTCGTCCGCCGAGGATTTTGACAGATCAGTGGAATTGGAATGACAGCCTCGAGCGATATCTGGAAAGCTGAGTTGTTCGGCGAGCATAGCTGGTTGGGAGAGTTAAACTGTGAAACTGCTACTGTGTTGAATCCCATTGCTCGAGCACAAGAGGTATTTTCTGGCTTGCGAATAGAGAGTGTAGGATGCCTCGTAATAAATCCTTTAACCCAGTCTTGTCCAGCTGGAAAAGATTGTTTGTCAAATCTGTGTGGTAAGCCATTTCTTTCGGCTAGTTGATAGGCTAGTGATCTGAGATCTTTCATTGTTAGACCAAAAACTCTTCTTTCCATTGACTTCGGATATGTTTCCAGCTCATGTTCTTGCTCTGCAGTGGACACCTTTTTAAATTTACCATCTGATTTGTCAATTATGTAGTCAGGATTATTCTTAGCCTTAGGTACATAGTGAGCAAGCAGTAAAGGAAACAAAATAAAAATTCGGAGTAGGTATTTAAGTCCATGGAGAAGAAAGAAAGACGTTGAGTTTCGCTGATGACATTGTAATTCTGTCAGAGACTGTAAAGCACTTGGAAGAGCAGTTGATCGGAATGGGCAGTGTCTTGAAAAGAGGATATAAGATGAACATCAACAAAAACAAAACGAGGATAATGGAATGTAGTGGAATTAAGTCGGGTGATGCTCAGGGAATTAGATTAGGAAATGAGACACTTAAAGTAGTAAAGGAGTTTTGCTATTAGGGGAGCAAAATAACTGATGATGGTGGAAGTAGAGAGGATATAAAATGTAGACTGGCAATGGCAAGGAAAGCGTTTCTGTGAAAGAGAAATATATTAACATCGAGTATAGATTTAAGTGTTAGGAAGTCGTTTCTGAAAGTATTTGTATGTAGTGTAGCCATGTATGGAAGTGAAACATGGACGATAAATAGTCTGGACAAGAAGAGAATAGAAGCTTTCGAAATGTGGTGCTACAGAAGAATGCTGAAGGTTAGATGGGTAGATCACATAACTAATGAGGAGATATTGAATAGAATTGGGGAGAAGAGGAGTTTGTGGCACAACTTGACAAGAAGAAGGGACCGGTTGGTAGGACATGTTCTGTGGCATCAAGGGATCACAAATTTAGCATTGGAGGCCAGCGTGGAGGGTAAAAATCGCAGAGGGAGACTAAGAGATGAATACACTAAGCATATTCAGAAGGATGTAGGTTGCAGTAAGTACGTGGAGATGAAGAAGCTTGCACAGGATTGAGTAGTATGGAGAGCTGCATCAAACCAGTCTTAGGACTGAAGACAACACCAACAACAGGCACATATCTTTCAAATGTTGATTTAGGTACGTTGAACTGCTTAGATGCTTTTCAAAATCCCATTTGGGAAGATGAAACGGCTGAAACTGCCATTTCCATCGCTTTTACGTTCCATTGCTGTCTATCAGTCTTTTTCATGTACGTTAGCACCATCTGGAACAGCAAGGGGGAAAGAAAAGAGAATACCGTTTGCTTTCTACTTGCATCAAAATACGATGGGGTAGAACGGGACACTATCCCATTCTGCCCCGTCCTGTTCCTCCCCAAGAGCACTTTTGAAGTTAACAACTGACGTATTTAAACGCATTAAATGTATAAAAAAATACCATGCACTTTAAGGGAAGGGGTCATTTTAGGGTATACAATTAACTTTTAACAGCTTACCTGGAGTTGGAATTCACCAAACGTTAGAACAACGCAAGCGGTAACGTGACGGACAACAAACTCACGTATATCTCGCACTTCAAACTAAATAAAAATGGCTGCTCTAACTTCCCTTCCATTCGGAGAAATAGTTACATGCGCATACGACAGGTTGCAGCACTGTGTAGTCTAGAAAAGAGCAATTTCCCATTGTGCCCCGCTATCCCGTTCTGCCCCGAGTTCCCTTATGTGTGAGTGCGAGTCGAATCTTCGCTTCATACACGTTCGTTTTCTTATGAGCGAACGCTTGCCACCTGACCACCATGAGCGGTAATGTCCGGCAACTACACATCAGTTACGTAATAGGTGCGTAAAATTTCTTTTACAATTTTCTTGGAATTGCCAGAGTAGTGCATCTTACTGCATGCATATTATGTTGTTTTAATGACCTACTAAAAGTGTACAAAATTAGAAGTAAATTTGTGATCCTAACGCGCCGTGTCCTTCCATTGTTAGTGATACAAAACTGAGTCAAATTTATAAAGAACTTGGCAGTATGGGGCTACTTAATAGTGTGACGTGGCACCGCTGGGTGCACGCACTTATTCGGTTGGGAAGGGTGTCATAAGATCGTTGTATCCTCTTCTGACGTAAACTGGCCCACAACTGTAACTGGTTTCTTGATATCCTAAGCACCGGCACTGGGAAGGCTTTGACGTCTCACCTGAATCTAGAAATATTATACTGGTGACTAATCCGTGAATCCTCGTGGGGTGTTGGGGGAGGGCACGGGAATATCTCAATATTACGCTTACAGAGACACGTGCATTTGGGATGAGTGTTATCCCGTTCAAAAGTGGTACCACAATTCTCTTGCGTGAGAGATAACATATTTGGATGCAGGGTGTCCGTAACGTATCGTGGTTTTAGCGTTAGCCTCAATCAGTACCAGCCGTGACCTGAGGTCAAACCCGATGGATCCACATACTATGACACTGGAAGAATGGGTACTCTCTCCACGTCGCTCCCATATTCGCCGACGATGGTCATTTGGGGTGGTACAGAAACGCTGTTCATCACTGAAAACAATACGCCTTCCGTCAGTAGTTCTTGCTTCCCGGTCACGGAAGTACTCGAAAAGCAGCCGTTTGAGTTGTGGTGTTGACGGCAGCCTGTTCGTGGGCCGACAACTGCATAATCCGGTTTCTGTTTGTCTTTGACCAATGGTGCGGGATTAAGAAGTATGTTGCGAGGATCCTTTACTTGTTGCCGCTTACAGATGTGAAGGGGTTACGAAGTGCTTGTTGCACAGCCCTGCGATCCTTCACGGAGGTGATGAGACGTGATCGACTTGGGCCTTGGCGAACAGTGAACATGCCCTCACGTTCCCATACAGTCCAACATGGGACCACTGTGACATCCGAATGCCCCACAACTTTGGATACTGCCGATTCGAGCAGCTGGCCAAATGGAAATCAACAAAGAGGCTCCTCTCAAACTCTCTGAAGTGCATATAACGCTATTTTACATGAGTACACGGTATTTCATTTCCTTCACGAAGATCGCTCAACATCTGAAACTCTTCACTCCTCGTATGTAGTAATCAGGCCTAGTAAGAATACCAAACAACGCTCAATTCACTGGATGGCGTTCTACCTGACGCAAAGAGCGACAACTATTTACATAGCCGCCCATAATATCTACACGAGCGAAGTTACACTGGCATTCAGCAATATCTTCTGAGTGCTAAACTTTTTTCTCAGGCAGTGTAAAAAGAGACCCACCGAAGATGATAAATAAGTGTTGAAACAAAGAATAAACTGTGTTTTCCAGCAAGGAGGGTTTTTTTTAAAAATACGAATTTAATTGCAAACACCGAATAAAACGTCAACACTGAAACTTTCTTTCGCCCGTGCATCACAGTTTCTGTAGCGCTGTGCGAAGTCACACTCACGGGCGCGAACTAAACCCACGACCTCTTGCCGAAATCGGCTTTTCTGAAAAATGACTCGTCGTATTGCTCAGTGGATTTAATTCGAAACGTTTACATTGTCAAACCAAGATTAATTCTCTGCGCTGTTATAAGTGTAAAATCAGTTTAAATAATTGTTGCCAACCTCACTTTGACCGCAAAGTCAATAATTAGTGTCCTGTAGCAATCTAGTTACTATGAGAAAGATTTCCGATATCCGACCATTCGATTGGAATAAGTTCAAGATGATTCAAATAGCTCTGAGCACTATGGGACTTAACATCGAGGTCATCAGTCCCCTAGAACTTAGAACTACTTAAGTAACCTAACTAATCTAAGGACATCACACACATTCATGCCCGAGGCAGGATTCGAACCTGCGACTGAAGCAGTCGCGCGGTTCCGGACTGAAGCGTCTAGGTCCGCTCGGCTTGGAATAAGTATACCGCCTCCAAAGTCCTCCTAACAACACCACCCCCCTTTCCCAGATTTTCTTCACAACAATAAAACAGGAATGCAGTGGTGAAAGGATTACACAATACATCACACACAAAAATTTCTATAGTAACGAACGTAATTTATTGTTTTCTATGAAAACCTCACCAAGTTCGTCTCGTTCAGAAAACTCCAAACGTACATCTATATTCTCCCCACCAAAACTTAGTTTGAGTATTTTGCCTACTTATCGCGAGCACCCTCGCTAAAAACGCAACACTCTCCCACCAAAGCTGTAAAACCGAAGAGCACTCCACGTCCAAGCACTGGAAACGCCCTTACCAGTCCTCACAACTAAAAGCACAGGAAGAAATGCCACATGGACCACAAAGTCCTGAATACCGAAATTAGAACTACTTTCGGAACAGAAAGTCCACTCCGGTGTGTCCACCTCTTTTACACACAAGATGGCAGCTGAGCAGCTTACTACACTCCTGGAAATTGAAATAAGAACACCGTGAATTCATTGTCCCAGGAAGGGGAAACTTTATTGACACATTCCTGGGGTCAGATACATCACATGATCACACTGAAAGAACCACAGGCACATAGACACAGGCAACAGAGCATGCACAATGTCGGCACTAGTACAGTGTATATACACCTTTCGCAGCAATGCAGGCTGCTATTCTCCCATGGAGACGATCGTAGAGATGCTGGATGTAGTCCTGTGGAACGGCTTGCCATGCCATTTCCACCTGGGGCCTCAGTTGGACCAGCGTTCGTGCTGGACGTGCAGACCGCGTGAGACGACGCTTCATCCAGTCCCAAACATGCTCAATGGGGGACAGATCCGGAGATCTTGCTGGCCAGGGTAGTTGACTTACACCTTCTAGACCACGTTGGGTGGCACGGGATACATGCGTACGTGCATTGTCCTGTTGGAACAACAAGTTCCCTTGCCGGTCTAGGAATGGTAGAACGATGGGTTCGATGACGGTTTGGATGTACCGTGCACTATTCAGTGTCCCCTCGACGATCACCAGAGGTGTACGGCCAGTGTAGGAGATCGCTCCCCACACCATGATGCCGGGAGTTGGCCCTCTGTGCCTCGGTCGTATGCAGTCCTGATTGTGGCGCTCACCTGCACGGCGCCAAACACGCATACGACCATCATTGGCACCAAGGCAGAAGCGACTCTCATCGCTGAAGACGACACGTCTCCGTTCGTCCCTCCGTTCACGCCTGTCGCGACACCACTGGAGGCGGGCTGCACGATGTTGGGGCGTGAGCGGAAGACGGCCTAACGGTATGCGGGACCGTAGCCCAGCTTCATGGAGACGGTTGCGAATGGTCCTCGCCGTTACCCCAGGAGCAACAGTGTCCCTAATTTGCTGGGAAGTGGCGGTGCGGTCCCCTACGGCACTGCGTAGGATCCTACGGTCTTGGCGTGCATCCGTGCGTCGCTGCGGTCCGGACCCAGGTCGACGGGCACGTGCACCTTCCGCCGACCACTGGCGACAACATCGATGTACTGTGGAGACCTCACGTCCCACGTGTTGAGCAATTCGGCGGTACGTCCACCCGGCCTCCCGCATACCCACTATACGCCCTCGCTCAAAGTCCGTCAACTGCACATACGGTTCACGTCCACGCTGTCGCGGCATGCTACCAGTGTTAAAGACTGCGATGGAGCTCCGTATGCCACGGCAAACTGGCTGACACTGACGGCGGCGGTGCACAAATGCTGCGCAGCTAGCGCCATTCGACGGCCAACAGCGCGGTTCCTGGTGTGTCCGCTGTGCCGTGCGTGTGGTCATTGCTTGTACAGCCCTCTCGCAGTGTCCGGAGCAAGTATGGTGGGTCTGACACACCGGTGTCAATATGTTCTTTTTTCCATTTCCAGGAGTGTAGATTTCGCGAGCTTCCATACTGCACCAGTTTTAGCCCCTCGAGCCATTCAGATGAGGGGAAGGATGGTGGCATTTTCATTGGTCAATTCCCGACCCCTAATGGAGCTTCTGTAAAGTGCTACCCTCTGGTACGACAATTAAGAGTGCCTCAGCAACGGAAGTTAGAAAACATCGGTCGCCATGGGAAAATTACTAATCCTTAAAAATAGTGACCAATTTAGGGGGTTACGAAAAGACGAGCACCCTCTTCCCCAAAAAGCCGGAACTTGGAGTTTGCACATGCAACGGCGAACAAATAGGTTCGCAAGTGAAGTTTCATTTTCCATTACCTGTGTCATACGACTCGTACGTTTCCACGGAAAGAAATCTGTGGTTTACAGAAACACACCAAAGATGCACAGTAATTTACGTGCTCTGTAATAGAATAACTTATTGACTGGAGTAACATCAGCGGCAATCTGTTCATAGATTAGTACAAGAACTAATATTATTTACGAGCATAGTTGTATCACCAGCAATAATGACAAAATGTGAATTTTCGCTGCTGTCGAATGAGACTGTACTGGCAACCTGACAGAATATTACCATTGCAATTCCCTCTCAGAAGTGTAGTAAGCTTACTGTTATCAACGGGAAGATACTGTACTATCATATATGGTCATCTGCAAAGGACACATCCTCACTTAGAAATGAAGGTACTTACCTCAATGGCGCATGTTGTCTCTATGAAGAATATATTGGCAGCTCCTCGCTGCGGTACGGTGCGTCGGTCATATGGCCACAATTTGTGCTTAGGAAAACTAACAACCGACCAAGTAACGAGGATCGCAGCGCACAGAAGCCCTATCACATATGTTTTACGTGTATATCGGCACCTGATGGTTGGTGACATGGGCTGCCGCTCAAGCAATGGCACCTGGAGATGGTAGCCCTGTGGGGCATAAGTGTCTTGACCATTTGTCATCCGGACTTCTGCACTCGTCAGCGGTACAGCTAACAGCATGTACGGTTGTCCGCGGTACCTATGGAAATAGAGAAACAAAAGCGGTATTACTAAGGAGCAGACCGTAGTTACGAAGGTTCTTTAGGGTGGACATATAATCATCCTTAGGAAATATCTCTGCCTAGCAACTACACAGCTCACAGTATTATTTGACATAACTATTAGTAGCATAGAGAACTGGATCGTCGGAAAAGGATAAAGATTCTCAAGTTTCACAGTAAAAAAATTGTGCAATAACTGTTCGTGATTTGAAATCTGTTGAAGCTGATACCTGGAAAAAATTCTGCTTGTAGCATGATGAGAGCTTTTTAGACACCGGTAACAACTTGTAACTCAAGAGAGAAACCAAACGCTTGATGTCACATCGTAACTCAGATTAAACAATTATTTAACAAAACACTGTAATTAACGACTTACTGTGTTCAATATGTTGAGAATGGATTCCATACTTTTGATATTAAACTACTCTGGAAGCCTTAGAATTAAATACATTTTTCTTCACTAAGTTCCTCAAACCACAGAAGCACGATTCACGCGTTGCACTACGTAGGTATAGAAGACGTAAACATCAACAGTAGGGCAGTCCATAGCTTTCTTGATCTACTGACCAATAGCGACACTTTCCCCTGGCATATTGCTGTTACTGCATCCAGTAGCAGTTTTCTCGCAATATATCAAATACAGGGCTTAGTTTTAGGAAGACATTTCAGAGAATGTACGTTCAGAGCGCAGCATTGAATGGTAGTGATTATGGACTCTGGGAACACCGGACTAGAAGCTAATCGCACCGTTTGAGATGTGTTGCTATAGAAGTATGTCGAAAATTCGGTGGAGTGATAAGATAAGAAACAGAAAGACTCTGCTTCAAATCGGTAACGAGTAGAACTTAAGGAAAACGTAGACAAGAAGAGACACATAGGTAAGACAAGTGTTAAAACGTCAGGAAATGACTGCCATGGAACTAGAAGGGGCTGCAGAGAATAAAAACTGTATAAGAGAGAGACTGAAATACATTCAACGAATAACTGGTGACATAGGGTGCAAATGCTACTCTACATCTACATCTAAATCTACATACATACTCCGCAATCTACCATACAGTGCGTGGCGGAGGGTACCTCTCACCACAACTAGCATCTTCTCTTCCTGTTCTACTCCCAAACAGAACGAGGGAAAAATGACTGCCTATATGCCTCTGTACGAGCCCTAATCTCTCTTATTTTATCTTTGTGGTCTTTCCGCGAAATATAAGTTGGCGGCAGTAACATTGTACTTCAGTCAGCCTCAAATGCTGGTTCTCTAAATGTCCTCAGTAGCGATTCACAAAAAGAACGCCTCCTACCCTCTAGAGACTCCCACGCGAGTTCCTGAAGAATTACCGTAACACTCGCATGATGATCAAACCTACCAGTAACAAATCTAGCAGCCCGCCTCTGAATTGCTTCTATGTTCTCCCTCAATCCGAGCTGATAGGGATCCCAAACACTCGAGCCGTACTCAAGAATAGGTTTTATAAGCGGTCTCCTTTACAGATGAACCACATCTTCCCAAAATTGTACCAATGAACCGAAGACGACTATCCGCCTTCCCCACAACTGCCATTACGTGCTTGTCCCACTTCATATCGCTGTGCAATGTTACGCCCAAATATTTAATCGACGTGACTGTGTCAAGCGCTACACTACTAATGGAGTATTCAAACATTACGGGATTCTTTTTCCTATTCATCTGCATTAATTTACATTTATCCATATTTAGAGTTAGCTGCCGTTCTTTACACCAATCACAAATCCTGCCCAAGTCATCTTGTATCCTCCTACAGTCACTCAACGACGAAACCTTCCTGTACACCACAGAATCATCAGTAAACAGCCGCACATTGCTATCCACCCTACCCAAAAGATCATTTATGTAGATAGAAAAGAACAGCGGACCTACCACACTTCCCTGGGGCACTCCAGATGATACCCTCACCTCCGATGAGCACTCACCATCGAGGACAACGTACTGGGTTCTGTTACTTAAGAAGTCTTCGAGCCACTCACATATTTGGTAACCAATCCCATATGCTCGTACCTTAGGAGTCTGCAGTGGGGCACCGAGTCAAACGCTTTCCGCAAGTCTAGGAATATGGCACCCGTCTGATACCCTTCATCCACGGTTCGCAAGATATCATGTGAAATACGGGCGGGTTGCGTTTCGCAGGAGCGATGCTTTCTAAAGCCGTGCTGATGCATGGACAGCAACGTCTCTGTCTCAAGGAAATTCATTATATTCGAACTGAGAATATATTCGAGAATCCTGCAACAAACCGATGTTAAGGATATTGGTCTGTACTGTTGAGGATCCGTCCTTCTACCGTTCGTATATACAGGCGTCACATGCGCTTTTTTCCAGTCGCTCGGGACTTTACGTTGGACAAGAGATTCGCGATAAATGCTAGCTAAGTAAGGAGAACAGCTTAACACAAGAGAAGAATTCGCGGTGGGCCGCATCTAATTAGAAAGAACACTAATGAAAAAAAGGCCTCCTCGTCGGCAGCCACCTCCCAGAGACTCGAATGGAGTACTGGTCCGGAAAATTTCGCGAGTGGAGAGATCATCATGAAGCTTTTACAAAATAGTTAAAACGGCTCTAAGCACTATGGGACTTAACATCTGAGGTCCCCTAGACTTAGAACTACTTGAACCTAACTAACCTAAAGACATCACACACAGCCATGCCCGAGGCGGGATTCGAACCTGCGGCCGTAGAAGCACAGTGGTTCCATACTGAAGCGCCTAGAACCTCTCTGCCACATCGGCCGGCGAAGCTTTTACCACTGCAGGCCCTACGTCACGTTTTGTGTCTTTAATGCAGTTGTTTTCATTGCGTTCTGCACACTCATGCCGTTGACATTAACTTATGGCAGCTTTTTGTTTCTTATCTCTTTCAGGGGCAGCGGCTATCACCAGGCATTATCTATTTCCAGGGCGATGGTTATCAATGTTAACCACCTATTTTACGACACCTGGTGACCGAATGGGGCAGCAGTTGTCAGTATGAGCCACACAGTTATTTGAGGGACTCCTGCCTAGATGGCAAGACATTGGTTATCACGCATTTTGCTTCCTTATTGTTCGTACAGCACAATTAGTTTGCTGCCTTGCAGCAGTTTTGTGCCATTTAGTTGGTGTACGTTTTGAACAACTAATTTGGCACATATATACTACTTTCATTTCCAAGTAAGTATTTTCATATGTAAATTTAGTTCATGCTATTGACATTCAGTGCAATAGTTACGTGAAATAAGTTTGTTTATTTCATATTTTTGTTACTTTAATATAGGTTAGCGCTGCTAACCATTCCGCAACTGGGATACAGCTTTCATTCAGTATGGCTAAGAGGTGTCTTAGTGATGATGAAATACGAAAACTACTTTTCAAGGACCTTCCCTCAGACTCAGATAGTGAAATAAGTTCGTTTGAAGACTCTGACATTGATTCTACATGTGAACCTGACTGTGATAATATTGTGTTTTCATCTTCTGAAGAGAGTAGCAATAAAGCAGATGATAATTTACCAGAAAGTAATCATCACTTGTACGATAATAAACAACCTTGCGTGGCTAAAATTCCATCAAATGATGATTCTTCAGCCTCGGAGTCACATTATCTGTCCATGCCTAGACGTTCGACATGGCCACTGGCTAAAGCAACATCATTGTGACAGTTAGTTCTTCACATATACAGCCAAACATCCCAAATCATCCTGGTACCTCTGGTGGATCTGTAAGTATACCCACTGTTCAGGATGATCGTCCACAATGTAGCCAAAAATTCAGAGTTCAAGCACTGTTTAATTTTGTGGAAAAAATTGGCCCTGCAGCTGTTTTTACAGAGATGTCAAATCCATCACCATATAAAATATTTTTTGAGTTTTTTATTGATGAAATGGTAAAACATATTACATTTCACACCAATTTGTACGTCACTCGAAAAGGAAAGCCTGTCATCCCAACTACTGAAGATGAGGTAAGGGTTTCCTTAGGTATCAGTTTCTGAGTGTCTGTATATATATATATATATATATATATATATATATATATATATATATATATGTGTGTGTGTGTGTGTGTGTGTGTGTGTGTGTGTTCTACATATAATGTGCCTCTTTGTCTACGAAAAGGGAAAACTTGCTTTCAAACATTTCATTCTCAATAATGATGCACTTTTGAGTTGTTTGTGTAAATAATTTCCTAAGAAAACTGTTCAAAATTTTACCTCACAAAATTTCTCAGCAGATAAGTAACTAATGAGAATTATAGGCGGTGGTTAACAGAGGTAACCACAATTTAGTTGACTGTAATTAAAAAAGTATGCAAAGTATTGTAAAATTGTATTAAAATAAATTGTTCTGTTTCGTAAGAAGTTGTATAATTTTGACAAATCACGTGTTTTCATTTTTAAAAAAATTCCTGCCCCTCAAAATTCAAAAAATGTGTGGTTGACATTGATAACCACTGCCCCTGAAAGAGTTATGGGACTACTCCATAGCAGCACGGGATTAGCCGAGCGGTCTTAGGCGCTGCAGTCGTGGACTATGCCGCTGGTCCCGTCGGAGGTTCGAGTCCTCCCTCGGGCATGTGTGTGTGTGTGTGTTTGTCCTTAGGATAATTTAGGTTAAGTAGTGTGTAAACTTAGGGACTGATGACCTTAGCAGTTAGTACCATAAGATTTCACACAAATTTGAATATTTTTGACTACTTCGTATGTTTTTATACTGATGGGTTACGCGCTTGTAACATAATGGCTATTATGTTCTTGATTTTTTGGTAAGAAGACGTAGCAAGGAAGAGAGTTCGGGGCTTCTATTTTACAGATGAACTCGCGGACAATCTAGACCTCAAGTATGTTGACAAATGAGACGCGAATGAAATATAAATTCTCTCGAATGCTAAATTAATATTAAAGAGAAACGTTTGTAAGAGACTTAAATTACTACTTGGTTCGCCATGTTCTACAACGGCTGAGCCGACTTACATACTCAAAGGTTGTTATGATGAGACTGAACGCTGAGTGTGGCGTTAGAGAAAAAGAATATGTTGTCGCACTTGTGAAGAAAGTAGTTTGTGAGACTATTCAAAAATGGTTCAAATGGCTCTGAGCACTATGGGACTTTAACTTCTGAGGTTATCATTCCCCTACAACTTAGAACTACTTAAACCTAACTAACCTAAGGACATCACACACATCCCTGCCCGAGGCAGGATTCGAACCTGCGACCGTAGTGGTCGCGTGGTTCCAGAGTGTAGCGCCTAGAACCGCTCGGCCACTATTTCCGGCTGTGAGGCTATTGCGCTGCTTATATTTGCGTGTGTATGTATGACGTATGGATGTGTATATTCTGAAATTCTCAATAACTACAAAACGTTTGCAATATAATTGTAAACTTTTCTCTAATCCAGTAAGTACATCAATACCTTTACGTAACAGAATTGCCCAGAGAATAAATCCGCCAGCGATTAATGTCTTACGTTTGTGACAACCAGATGCATTTTTGGCAGCGATCGAATGTTACTGCACTCCATAGGGGTGACCGCTAATGTTATATGCTTGATGAATGTGAGAAGAAAACAGTTCAGTATACAGAATAACTGTTTGCAGATGTCTGCTGCTTGAACAAAAGTGAGCCGGTTCTTTTAGAATAGGACTCATTGAAAATTATGACGAGACTAAATTCTAGTGCCCAAAGATATCGCCGGAGGACGGGGTGAACAGCAGATATTTTAACGCGATGAGTACAGTTCTGAATCACGGTGTGGGTAAGGTATTTGTGAAAGGACGCTGTTGAAGGGACAAATTCAAAAATGGTTCAAATGGCTCTGAACACTATGGGACTTAACATCTGAGGTTATCAGTCCCCTAGAACTTAGAACTACTTAAACGGAACTAACCTAAGGACATCACACACATCCATTCCCGAAGCAGGATTCGAACCTGAAACCGTAGCAGTCGCGCGGTTCCAGACTGAAGCGCCTAGAACCGCTCTGTCACCGCGGCTGGCGAAGGGAAAGTGCTGTGATTGTTTTACGTTGTGAACAACAAAGTCAACAATTTGCTGACAGTGTTCTCAGTCTTGTAGTTAGTATGCAGTAACTTACTGAGAAAGACGGTGTTTTAGTGACGCTAACCGTTCTGCAGTCTTTCATAAAACTACTTTGTTACGTTCGACTCTTCTTACTGACTGACTATGGTTTCAACACAGTAATTGTCCGACTTCAATGATGTCTACCTGCTGGTGTAGTACTGGTGAAAATCCGTTCCAGTTTTATCAAGTTCAAAGCAGTTTTGAAGCGTAACGGCATGTAGCTTCCTTACGAATTGTACGTCACCTGGAAGACCAATTTTACTGCAAATTTGTAACCGGAAAATAAGTGTGATCGTTCTCCTCACGACAGTCTCCACCATGGACTACTATTTCAAATTCTGAATGAGTAGATGAGTACTTATGTCCATTGTACCAGGCTTTTTTGTATGTCTGTCTGCGCGATCCAAAATTTTGCAATTGATTTTAAACTAAATTCCTTATAAACTAGAACATTTAAATTTTGAGTACAGCTCGGAACTAGACGACAATGCAATATTAATTCGCATTCTTTTCTGATGTGTGACGGAAGTAAGGCTGACATCCGTCCCGATTGACCTGGTCCGACACCGTAACGGACCTTCTTGTGACACTTTCTCTCGATTTTGCAAAATACTGGTACAAGCTTGGCTCACGCACTGAATTAAGTATTTGTTTTCTATTCCCGCACACAATGCCACTTTGGAAACAATATTTACCCTGATGTCGGCCCCATAGACTGATGAAATCGACTGTCGCCAGCGACTGTGGAATCAATCATACAGTGCCAGTTTAACTACAAGCTGACTTGCATGGAGTTTTATATAAAAAGGAAAAAAAGACTTGCTGAAAAAGGGGAAATCTTCCTAAATACAGGATGTTACAAAAAAGGTACGGCTAAACTTTCAGGAAACATTCCTCACACTCAAATAAAGAAAAGATGTTTTGTGGACATGTGTCCGGAAACGATTAATTTCCATGTTAGAGCTCAATTCAGTTTCGTCAGTATGTATTGTACTTCCTCGATTCATCGCCAATTGACCCAATTGAAGGAAGGTAATGTTGACTTCGGTGCTTGTGTTGACATGCGACTCATTGCTCTTCAGTACTAGCATCAAGCACTTCAGTACGTAGCATCAAAAGGTTAGTGTTCATCACGAACGTGGTTTTGCAGTCAGTGCAATATTTACAAATGCGGAGTTGGCAGATGCCGATTTGATGTATGGATTAGCACGGGGCATGCACGATGGAGCTCCTGCACATTTCACTCGAAGTGTTCGTACGCTTCTGAACAACAGATTCGTTGACCGATGGATTGGTAGAGGCGGACCAATTCCATTGGCCTCCACGCTCTCCTGACCTCAACCCTCTCGACTTTCATTTATGGGAGCATTTTAAAGCTCTTGTCTACGCAACCCCGGTACCAAATGTAGAGACTCTTCGTGCTCGTATTGTGGACGGCTGTGATACAATACGCCATTCTCCAGGACTACATCAGCGCATCAGAGATCCCATGCGACGGAGGGTGGATGCATGTATCCTCGCTAACGGAGGACAGTTTGACCATTTCCTGTAACAAAGTGTTTGAAGTCACGCTGGTACGTTCTGTTGCTGTGTGTTTCCATTCCATGATTAATGTGACTTGAAGAGAAGTAATAAATGAGCTTTAACATGGAAAGTAAGTGTTTCCGGACACATGTCCACATAACATTTTTTCTTTCTTTGTGTATGAGGAATGTTTTCTGAAAGTTTGGCCGTACCTTTTTGTAACACCCTGTATATGGCGTGCCAATACTTCTCCAACAACAAGTTCCCTGTGATTGTGTTCTAAACATAAACTAATTTCATTAAATAAATTTCTACCTCATTTCTACACCCTTATCTCAGTGCCCCGACGAGGTCCCAGCTATATACGGCAACCCTAGACGGAAGGTACTTTGTTGGTACTTATGATTTTCCGCTGAGATACACACTTTACACGTTCAGTATAGCTAAGAACTGAATGACAATGCAATATTAACTCTCTTCTTTGTCTGGTGTGTGGCGGAGGGTATTTTGTGTACCACTGCCATTTCCCACTTTTCCTGTTATATTCAAAAATGGTTCGCGAGAAGAAGTATTACTGGAAAGCCAACGCGTGACATCTAATCTATCTAATTTTTACCTTCACTCTCCTTCTGGGAGATATCAGTAGCCGCAAGCAATATACTGGTTGAGTCAGATGAACATAAACCAAATAAACCACATGTCTCTGTTGCAATCTCATCAAAATTTGTGAAATTGACTGAAAAATTTCACACACGCAAGAACAGAAAGCACAAAATAATTATTTAAACGCAAAGAAATTTTAATACACCTCTTTTTTAAATCGGAAAAAAAGTATTAAAAAATTGCTCCAAGCCCCATACAGATTCTTACCACATACCGATAGTCCTGAAAATTTTCGACTGTGAACTTTTAATAACTAAGAAAATGCTCGTTCAATTTATAACGAAAAATGTTTCTTACCCTAATGACACGCTGCTCCCTGTCCCCTCCTACATTCCTCCCTCTCCTCCATGAAGCGAACTCTGGAGCTTATCGGTTTTGGGGTCAGTCCCCCGAATGTTTGATTTGTTAAAATAGTGCTATTGAGCTACTGAAATAATACCAGTCGGTCTAAATCAGTGTCATGACGGGCTGGTAGCACAACTGGACCAGCAATAGTACACGTATGATTAGCAGGTTGTGGGCATAAATAGCGTTATGTTTATTTTAATAAACATCGTTTGCTTTCCACGAAATTTGGGATTCAGCATGGTGGGGTTCTCTCTCTCTCTCTCTCTCTCTCTCTCTCTCTCTCTCACACACACACACACACACACACACACACACACACACACACACACACACACACGTGCGCGCGCGCGCGAGTGAACACACACACATACACAAACTATCTGTTAACGAACACACAAGAATACACACAGAACACTATCCGACACCTTTGCTAATGGGCTATCCTCTGATGAATATATGTGTGCGCTAACTGACAGCTCATGAAATGCGGAAAAATGCTGCTGCTAATGACTAGCCTGTAAGTTTCACCACTCCACATCATAAGCATCAGTAGGAATGTGTTCTGCATGTATGTATTAGAACGGCCATATGACCTTTCAAGTTATAACAATACATAAATGTTCCAGTCGTTGTGATAGGGCTTGGGGTCCCAGGCTTGTTTTGTAAATCAGGCTTGTTTTGTAAATAAGAACAGAGATACATTGTGATAAATTGTATTTTGTTTACTCATTATTAAAAAAAATTACAGTAACGTTCGTCTTTGAGCTCTTAAGGAATGAGTAAGGAGAATACGTCTACTGCAGAGGAATACAAAATTTATGCACATGCATCCATTTCAAGCACAGTTAAAGTTTCTTTACGTATTGCACAATCCTCATACAAAACTAAAAGTTGCTAGGTATTTGTTATTATTATTGGTGTTACCCTTAAAGAGCGCGTTTGGACTAAACTACATGGCCAGTTCCTTTTGCTGCCTTCCTTGCTGCCCAAACTTCCCTCATTCGCTCGCTGTGTTTCTGTTTCCGGTCCTCTGTCCATGCTTCTTGTCGGCTTTGTGTCTTTGGCTTCATCTTGATTGCCTTTTTGGCTGTCATCTTGCTTGCGTTCTTCGGTCCATTTTATGCCTGTTCGTTTTTCACATTGTATCTCATATAGTTTACTTTTCTTAATGATGTTTCTGAATTTTATTCTGTCGTTTATTGTGTCTGCTGGGGACCCAACTACTGGCTCGCCTCAGCCCCAGGTGTTACAGACGCTGCCTTCCATTTTGCCCCATGGCGACGCACCGCCGCCGCCGCCGCCGCCTGATCTCCCTCCGGCGACGCCCGCAGTGGACGCGACGCTGCAACCGCCGGGCGCCTCCGTGGGTCACGCGCCGCCGATCGCTTTCCATGACCAGTTGTCCTCCGACATGGAACTCTTGCCCGCTCCGGATCACATGTCGTCTTCGCCCGTCGGATGCCCCGGGGTCGACCCTTCTGCCCCTCCTGTCTCTCTACGGGCGCATACACCGCATGTTGGCGTGCACCCTGGAGCAGGTTTTCAGGCGTTTCCTAGCTCCCCCGGTCCGAATGGCAGGGTGCGGGTGGCACAGCTTCGCCTGTTGTTAGGCTCCCCACCTCGTCGCATACGTCAACATGCGGTCCTCCGCACGGCGGGCGGAAGCCTTATTCCACAACAGTACGCCGGTTTGCGGGGGAGGAATGTGGTGTCACCGCCAGACACCACACTTGCTAGGTGGTAGCCTTTAAATCGGCCGCCGTCCGTTAGTATACGTCGGACCCGCGTGTCGCCACTATCAGTGATTGCAGACCGAGCGCCGCCACACGGCAGTTCTAGAGAGACTTCCTAGCACTCGCCCCAGTTGTACAGCCGACTTTGCTAGCGATGGTTCACTGACAAATTACGTTCTCATTTGCCGAGACGATTGTTAGCATAGCCTTCAGCTACGTTATTTGCTACAACCTAGCAAGGCGCCAGTATCCGTACTATTGATATTTTGAATCATGTACCATAAAGTGCGACGTTCTCCGTTAATGGATTAAAGTTAAGTATTCCACCAGCTACGTCCGTTTTTCTCAATTCTAATTCCCTTGTCATGTTCCACACCTCATGCCAGCCTGCGTGAGCTAAAACGCGTGCATTTCGGCCTCCTTTAACCATACGGTTGGCTCTCCTGCCAACCACAACAATTCTAACACTATAACATTACAAAATGTTCCTCTTATTTAAGAGCTGTACGACCTTCCTGATCACCTCCGAGAAGCGGAAGGATCCAGTTCTGCGAGTGTAGGTGAGCCATAAAGTGCGTTCATTTTGTTAGCTACAACTACCAAATAATACTCGCTTGATGAAAGAACTACGAACTTGTGGTAGACTTGCGGTGACCGACTCCATTACCAATGGCTTTCTAAATCTGGAGGTATGAAGAGCTCCTCTCTTGAAATATAATTTGCCTCACTGTAATCCTAGCGATTAATGTATCCAAAATAGTTGTTTGTACTTTAATTTCCTACTTCGCTGCAGCAGTCGCATTCTTCTAACACACTCCATCAGCTTATAATCTAAAGTCTGACACCCTATGACTGAGTTGGCTATGAGATTATCTACTGGACATTTAATGACCGGGAGTTTAGCTATCTGAAAAGGAAAACCTGTCGCAGTGACTGGATACTGAGTTACTGCAGTGATTGTTTGATAAGCTGCACCTATTTGAAAAGGAAAACTGTTTTCGGAGATTTGATGAAAAGCTTTAGACAGAACGTGTAATGCATTGATAAGTGGCTGTATTCCAGCAGCGTAAAAATATCATCACGACGTATTAAACACTCATAATTATCTGACGCAAACACCGTTGACCTGAAACACTGACACGGAAGTGTGCATCGTACTTTTTGAAGCTTGCGGCAGATTGTGCACATTTCAGCACTAATTTTAATTTGTAAATTTAATTTTAATGTAATATCCACTGAAAAGGAAAAACGTTTCCAGTAACATACGACTACACGAACTGCAAATAAAATGTCCTCATGCAATTATAATAGGCCTAATACAGTACTGACCATTAAAATTGCTACTCCACGAAGACGACGTGCTACAGATATGAAATTAAACCGAGAGGAAGAAGATGCTGTGATATGCAAATGATTAGCTAATCAGAGAATTCACAGAAGGTTGTTGCCGGTGGCGACACCTACAACGTGGTGACATGAGGAAAGTTTCCAACCGATTTCTCATAAACAAACAGCAGTTGACCGGCGTTGCCTGGTGAAACGTTGTTGTGGTTCCTCGTGTAAAGAGGAAAAATGCGTACCATCACGTTTCCGGCTTTGATCGGATTGTAGCTTATCGCGATTGCGGTTTATCGTATCGCGACATTCCTGCTTGCGTTGGTCGAGATCCAATGACTGTTAGCAGAATATGGAATCGGCGGGTTCAGGAGGGTAATACGGTACGCCGTGCTGCATCCCCACGGCATCGTATCACTAGCAGTAGAGATGACAGGCATCTTACCCGAATGGCTGTAACGGATCTCGCAGCAACGTCTCGATCCCTGAGTCAACAGATGGGGACGTCTGCAAGACAAGAAACATTTGCGCGAACAGTTCGACGACGTTCGCAGCAGCATGGACTATGTATGAGCTGGGAAACCATGGCTGCGGTTACCCTTGACGCTGCATTACAGACAGGAGCGCCTGTGGTGGTGTACTCAACGACGAACCTGGGTGCACGAATGGCAAAACGTCATTTTTTCGGACGAATCCAGGTTCTGTTTACAGCATCATGATGGACGCATGTGTTTGGCGACATCGCGGTGAACGCACATTGGAAGCGTGTATTCGTCATCGCCATACTGGCGTATCACCCGATGTGGTGGTATGGCGTGCCATTGGTTGCACGTCTCGGTCACATCTTGTTCGCACTGACGGCACTTTGAACCGTGGACGTTACATTTCAGATGTGTTGCGACCCGTGGCTCTACCCTTCATTCGATCCCTGCGAAACCCTACACTTCAGCAGGATAATGCACGACCGCATGTTGCAGGTCCTGTATGGGCCTTCCTGGATACAGAAAATGTTCGACTGCTGCCCTGGCCAGCACATTCTCCAGATCTCTCACCAACTGAAAACGTCTGGTCAATGGTGGCCAAGCAACTCGCTCGTCACAATACGCCAGTCACTACTCTTGATGAACTGTGGTATCGTGTTGAAGCTGCATGGGGATCTGTACCCGTACACGCCATCCAAGCTCTGACTTAATGCCCAGGAGCGTCAAGGTCGTTATTATTCCCAGAGGTGGTTGTTGGGGGTACTGATCTCTCAGGATCTATGCATCCAAATTGTGTGAAAATGTAACCACATGTCAGTTCTAGTATAATATATTTCTCCAATGAATACCCGTATATCATCTGCATTTCTTCTTCTTGTAGCAATTTTAATGGCCAGTAGTGTATATAGTACTGTCGATATTTGTGTGTGTGTGTGTGTTTGTGTGTTTCTGTTTCTTTAACTCGTTATTATTAATTTACGAATTAATTGTATTCGTAGTTGCGAATATGGATTACCATCAGCTGTATAATGGAAGACGTCAATGAAAATTTGTGCGCGATCGGGACCCTTAACCGGATTCCGCTTACTGCTAGCAGTCGCCTCACCGTATGGCTATCCGAGCACGACTCACGGCAAGATCCAAACTTCCAAATCTTGTCAACCATGTACCTAACGCCTGTACTCGTACAAGCATTATGTATACTCCCATACATCTAATCGCTTGCTCGATGTCAGCGGATAAATGCCACACTGCAGTGCCAGTGCTATTCCGAATTACGATGCAAAGTTTTCAAAAATGGTTCAAATGCCTCTGAGCACTATGAGACTTAACATCTATGGTCATCAGTCCCCTAGAACTTAGAACTACTTAAACCTAACTAACCTAATGACAGCACACAACACCCAGTCATCACCCTAAGTTTTTATTCGGACATATGTATAGGCTGTAATATATAAAGGAGAAACATTGTTGGCGAAAATCTAGAAAATTTATGACCAGTTTACTCCATATTTGTATACCTTATTCTAATAAACATTGCACGAGCATATACATCAAATGTCTAAACGTATCTCTACTAAACCTTCAGATGAAAATGGGCTACATATTTCTAAATATATATTATGTATACATTGATATGTTATGTATAAAAAAGAAACATTCTTAGCAAAAGTATCGAATAGTTGTTTAACGAGTTACTTAAAACATTCACACAGTGCTCTACTAAAATTTGGACAGTCATACTTTATTGATTTTTAAATACACATGGCGTATCTGATATGAAGAAATTAGAGGTCTGGTAGAGGGGATAATAAAAAATCGTGTTTCACATAGCAACCCATGTCCGCATCCCTTGGCGTACGGCACTAGGCGTCGTCGAACAGCGCCGTGTGCCGCCAAGACGGTAGGCACACAATATGCCACCCGAGCCGGCGTTGTAGCAAGTCTGCAGGGCTATGATTTCAATGTATTCGTGACATCAACGTTAAAGAGACGTCCTGTTGAAGTTTTGTGATCTCTATTTGAAAGAGCTGAAGTCGACATAGTAGCGAGTATTCTAACTATAACACTTTGGGTTTCCCCTCTTACTGAGACGTGAACGCGTTGACCGTTTGATAGGTGTTACATAGAGGGCAGCACATGTGCACAGTGCAGAGTCTGGTCCGCCCTGCATCGTTAAATAGAACACTGGAGAAGAAGTTCGGGTTGGCGAGGATTTGCTGCTCTGCCCACTAACTGTACACGATTCTGGAAATCATTCCCATACAATTCTTGTTGTAGGTGTACATGGGAAGGATGGAACCGGTGACGTGTAAGAATACGATGTACACTGGTTTTAGGAATGCCAATCTCGTGTTCAAGCTGTCGTGTGCCCACATGTGGATTCACAGCAACGGAAGCGAGAACAGTAACTTCGGCAGCTTCGTCTGTCCGAGTGCTACGACGATTGCGTTGTCGTGGGTTGAAACTTCCCGATTCCTGAAGCGTCGCAACAAGACGAGAAAACATCCTTCGGAAAGGTGGATTCTTGTCAGGATATCGCACTCTGCACAGTTCAGTTCCGCTGCCTGCGTAGCATTTCGCCTACCTTCAACAACAACTATTACTACTATAAGAGAAACGTTATGTCGATGCAGTTTGTAGGAAGGACAGCCTTTACTGTATGCCGACTCTACACAACAGTATTTAAAAGGACTAAACTACTGTACTAAATGTACCGTACGTCACTACTGTACTAAAGGTACCCGTCCATAAGAAAACAGTACTGCAATTACTGTTCTGCTAACTTACGTTCGCCATAGATGAGTAGCATTTCTACCTTCTCTTCTTTGGTGTACATTCTACTCACACAACTCTTCAACTGACGGTGGTTGACGGAATGACGGGTGTGCATTCTACTTATGTTTACTTTTTCCTCTGTCAACGTCAGCATGTGGATGTGTTCCATCACCCCGAGTACCTGCACTAAGCGCTGGGAGCGTCAACGTCAATGTTGTGTTATGTAATTAATAACGTCGTGTTTCAGTGAATGGTACACTTTGCTTCATTTTTGAATAGGTCTTTAGGAGAGGAAATGAATTACCGAATAAAAAATGCAGGGTGCCATTTAAAAAAATTTTACCGCTGTCCATATCTTTGTAAAACCAAAGCTACAACGAAGGCAATCATGCTGATTGATGTCCCCCTGACCACTAAAGAACGTTTGATTGAAACATTTTGTAATTTGCATCTGGACAAACAGTTATTAAGGGCGGTCAAGATAAATGTGACACCCCGTATAGTAAGCAAATGGTGGTAAGAAATATCAAGAAATGTTCTTGAGCGATTTACTTCATTTTTTTTAACTAAAGCTGATAAAAATCGAGTTCGACATAAGCTGTGTGCTATTAAAACACGAACTGGTTTACTGTTAAAACCGACTGTGAGAAACAAAATTCTGTGCTGAGAAAGTACCAGTTTACTTTTCTTTCCCGTAATCAGTTTTAACTGCGGTATCAAGGCATTTAAAGAATGGGACAAATTGTTACTCCTACGTGTTATTTCTCCTTATATTAATTGTAAACAGAATGTGTATAGACAGTAATTTCCTGCTTCGTTTTAATCTTCGTTGTTGATTTTAACAGAAAGCAGGAAATTTGTACTTATGGCTTACTGGTTATGATTAGAATACTACTATGGAGTTTGAAGCGCCTGAAACTTTGTAATCGTACTCGTTCACAGACTAAAACCATGCGAAATACTGTCATTGAAGCTACTGTCCTCAAACATCCAGCAGATGATGAGGTATCTCTCATACGCAGTATACCCATGATACCGTCCGATTTAACCACTCATTTTAAGGGACTCCATTTCCAATCAACGTTTCCTTTGCAACACAAATAACCAAGGCTCCAAGTCAGAGAGAGAGGAAAAGGAAGAGGACATGGACAGAGAGGATGAAGGATGAGATGGACGGAGAGAGGTGGAGGAGGAGGAGGAAGAAGAGGCGGAAGAGGAGAAAGGCAGAGAGAGGGGAAGGAGGTGATGGACGGAGAAAGAGGGCAGGGAGAGGTGGGGAGATAGAGGGTGGAGACGGAGAGTAGGACAGCAATTCAATTCCAATAAATATGTAGCAATTGCGAAGTATTGTCGGACTTTGCTAGTAATTATATACCCATATAGTCCACTACAGCGGCCAATTTACTAGAGTTAGTGAAATTATGGACAGGTCCATTGAATCTATTCAGTATCAATCCCAGAACAGTAAGTAAATAGAATTAAACTTCTGTAATGCATATCCTATGATGTTTGCAAACTGTTAAACTTCCTGATAATTCCCAGAATTAGATTCCCACTTGGTTTAGAATTTATCTAAGTATGGGCGAATATTTTGGCTTGCTGAAATGATGCGATTTTTTACGCTCAATCTAGTGATGCTATGAAATCTTATGAACAATTTACCATTTTCAAGTTACGCAATTTAATATTTAAAATACAAAATAATACAATAAATAAACTATGCACAAATGTGTGCCTTTCAATGATGATAGCTCTAGCGTAAAGATACCATCCAACACCTTATTAGTCACGCCAGCCGCAGTGGCCGAGCGGTTCTAGGCGCTACAGTCTGGAACCACACGACTGCTACTGTCGCAGGTTCGAATCCTGCCTCGGGCATGGATGTGTGTGATGTCCTTAGGTTAGTTACGTTTAAGTAGCTCTGAGTTTTAGGGGACTGATGACCTCAGAAGTTAAGTTCAAAAATGATTCAAATGGCTCTGAGCACCATGGGACTTAACTGCTGTGGTCATCAGTCCCTTAGAACTTAGAACTACTTAAACCTAACTAACTTAAGGACATCACACACATCCATGCCCGAGGCAGGATTCGAACCTGCGACCGTGGCAGTCGCGCGGTTCCAGACTGTAGCGCATGGAACCGCTCGGCCAAACCGGCCGGCCAGAAGTGAAGTCCCATAGTGTTCACAGCCATTTAAATAAGTCCCATAGTGTTCACAGTCATTTAAATAAGTCCCATAGTGTTCACAGCCATTTGAATAAGTCCCATAGTGTTCACAGCCATTTGAATGTCCCATAGTGTTCACAGCCATTTGAATGTCCCATAGTGTTCACAGCCATTTGAACAATTTGTCACGATCTTATGAACTGTTCAATAGTTATTAGTTTTTAATGACTTCTTTAAGAGCTGCTGCTGGATTATAAAATATTTCAAGGTAGCCATACTCCATCTTCTCGCAAATGCTGACATTTTACAGTTCATTCACACACACCATACGAGGCTTGCTGCTGGTCAACCGCTTCCTCAAACTCCTGCTTCCTGTGAAAAACCACCAGTTAGCTGCTGCTGGGTGCTCGCTGTTGCCGCCCTTGTGGCCTGCTGTGAAAGCCTTAAACAACCAACCTTTGCACCGGCGTTATCATCATTGGCAACGGACTCTGTGTCTGCAGCTACTTCACCAGTGGAGACAGCAGCAGACCAAAGAAAGACAACACAAATGGGAAATTAATTACTAAAAATATGCGTGAATCTACAAGTTTATCGTCATCGTTGGAGACAGGTGTGATTAAATAGTCACTAACTTTATGTAGGACGGAAAATGCTAGTGGACCACATAGCCCGAAATTAGATAGGGAAATTAATTTTACAAAAGGTTTGATGCAATGGATAATGCAATATTTTATAAATTTCAGTTCAAACATGGTCAAATTACATTTGAACTAAACTATGAATTAAGTTCTAAGTTAGAAAAGGGAAGTTCAGAACTTAATCAGAGTTTGGGAAGATTAAAAAGAAGATTGAGGATGACATGGAGGAGGAGTTGAAGGATATAAGAGTAGAAACAGGCAATCTTAAAGAGAATGTTGGCCTTATTAACAACAGAGTGGATCCGACTAAGATATCAATGGAGGAAAAGGTCGAAAATATGCAGAACAAACGAGGGGGTTGCTGTATGGAAAGGCATAACATACTTGAGGAAAATGCGTATAAATGTGTAGCAAATTATCCATGACACTAATACAACGTTATAAAGAGGTCTGGAGTAAAAACAGAGTTAAGCAGGAATTCGCAACAAAGCAGTACAGCATGAGCAGCAGATTAAAGACGTGCTGGCTGAGGTAAATTCTTTAGCGGCGGGTCTTGCCACTACTATAATTAATGTACTGTGGTGTGTATAAGGTAATGTTAAAATGTTTTGCAAATGACGGAAAATACTCCGTAGCATGCAGTAACTTTTAATGCAATTCGTGTCGGGCATATAGGATAAGCAAAAGCAAATTGCGCAAAGGTAGGCAGGTGACGCACATTATTGGGCTAAGTAAAGAGCAGTTCGTTGACTAGTTATGATGTGTCAGAAAAATGTTTCCTAAAATACATTTTGGAGTGAAGCAAAGCAAACACGACTGCAGAATGATTTTTTTTAAACGGATTGTATTGCAGAAATTGCAGTGTTTCGATGAAGAGTGTTGCGTACATGAGTTAGCCAAATTAAGTAAAGGAACTCGACCATTAGGCGTGTTAACAGAGATCGTGACGCTTTAAAGGTCACTGCCTGATCTTCTACTGTGGAAATTAGCACACGGCCTGAAAACTTCGACGAACTACTCTTTAGACTTTCTTGAGAAACAACCGGCGTAAAAATTCAAGCCACAAAATTTTAAAAATCGACAAGGAAATGGGAATCAGAACTTAGCCCGAATAATAGCAACTTTAAAGAAACAAAAATACTAATTATTTTCTATAGAATTAATAATAATGGTTATTTGTGAAATGGAAATCACGATAGGGATCGAAGATTTGAGGAACTAACGAGTCGCAAACAAGAAAACGGAGACAGGTGGTCCGAAAATTAAGACTAGCTGTACCTCAGGTCCGGGGATGGCAAAAGAAACTGGCAGTCGGAAGGGCACGACATATCACTAATTCAATTATATTCGAAAAATAGGGAAACAAGGCTCAAGGAATGGAAATGATTAAATGAGGGTATAAGAGATTAGCAATGTGGAGCAACAGAGCAGAAAAGAGAGTGTAGAAAAATATAGTTATGAATTAGATAATGATGATTTGAAGATAAAGTTTTATGGATAGAGGAAGATAAAGTGAATGTATGCTTGGTGACAAATTCTGTATGCAGGAGAGAGACACAAGTAGATCCTAATTTGGTGGAGATGGGATGTATGGAGGATTCTGATGAGGTAGTTGTTAGTAGCAACAATTTTAGTTTGATACAGGAAAGTATTATAGGTGAATACTTCTGTAAAACAACTTAGCAGTGCTTTCATCATCTGGAGATGAATTTTATTCTCTTCCGGTAAGAGCTGATGAGCACTTCAATGAAGGTGGCAAGGCTGTAGACTCGAGAGCTGGAGATGAATTTTATGAAATATCAGTGGCAGAGGGTGATTTTCGATAAAGGGTGATGAATGTGATGCTTTAGATTGAGAAGATGTGTGTGAGAAAGTTGAGACTTCTTGACAGAATTTTGTGAGGAAAGAATCTGCGAATTTATTTCTGTTGATGAAGGTGAAGTTATGGCTCTTGGTGATGTAAATTCAATGGGAATATTAGAAATAGATCAGAAAAACATAGTATTGTGTTGTGAGGAACCTGCCGTTTTAGAAAAATGGTAGGAAATGGTACTAACGCAGTCGGAGAGGAAAGTGATTTTTCTGTTAATGATTGGAGGTTGAATGAGAAAATATTGATGGCTTTGTTACCTCATTTGTGGGAGTGGGAAGAATTTAAAGTGGCAGGCACAGAATATTAAGTAGGTGTGAACGAAGCAAATGACAATGTTTCTTGAAGGTGACAATGTTGAAGGATGATCTACAATTAAGATGTGTGTCATTAATGCCGAAGAGAGAGGAAGGGTATGAGAATGATTTCTTGCAGAAAAAATATTTAGAAAACAAAACATTGAAGATATACAGTCAATCATAGAAATCAATGTTTCTGATGACAAAGTATGTGCAATCCTCAATTCTGGGAGCAATGTTTTGGTACTGCCATAAAATTTTGGAAGCTCGAACAAGAACAAAAAGTTATTATCTTTTCGAGTCACCGGTGTAGAAATCAAAACGTCAATCAGTGGATTAAGTAAACATGTTAAACAAGAAGTTTTGGTGGAATTTCAAAGTGCTGCAGCTCAGTCTAGGATGAGTTGTTTTAAAGCAAAAGGGCTACAGAAAGATACTGTGTTGGGTACTGAAATTTTTAGGAAGTACATTGTGGTAATCAATTGGGAAAAGAAGTGTTTAGAATTTGAGCCTGAAGGCAAAAATGGAAAATTCAAATTTAAAAAGGTGCTTGGTGGTGACGAGTGGATGGCTCATTGGAAAGTTACGGTTATTGAAGAGGCAACCGATGAGGAGCTAACTGGTGAATAAAATTTTGGTAGGGTACAATATCCTTGTTTGTAAAGCCGTGAAAATGGATGGTACTATATGGGACACAAAAAAAGTAAGGATGCACAAAATTCTGTTGCACGAAGGTAGGGACAAAAGTTGACTTAATTCGGTGTGGAGAGGTCTGCAAAACTAAATAATGTGTTTATTTGTTGAGAGAGAATTAATTCTGTGTAAGTAAATATATTGGGGCAATCTTACTGGATTAACTTTATGATGTGTATTATTCAGGATGGGTTTGCACATATTAATGTACGCATGTAATTTCTGGATAAAGAATAAAATATAAAATTCATATTGGAAAAATATCCTGGGGTAAAAAATCAAGTACACAGTTGAAAATACATTAAGCACTGTATAGTTTAGTTTATATGTGTGTGTGAAATCTTATGGGACTTAACTGCTTAGGTCATCAGTCCCTAAGCTTACACACTACTTAACCTAAATTATCCTAAGAACAAACACATGCACGAATGCCCGAGGGAGGACTCGAACCTCCGCCGAGACGAGCCGCACAGTCCGTCACTGCAGCGCCTGAGACCGCTCGGCTAATCCCGCATGGCGTTTAGTTTATATTCTGGTGAAAGAAAGTTTAGTGGGGAGAATTCTGCATAGAATCATTTATTTAATATTGTGGAGTATGCAGTTTGATAGTAACTGTTGGAATATTTGTTTTATATATCTGATAGGTCCCTGAAACATAAAAGCCATGAGTCCTTGTGGAAGCGGGGAAAGAATGTTTGATAAACACTTGCAGTAAATCAAGGGTACCTTGCCAAAGTGCTAAATTAGTCTATGCTCTACTATATCTTCTTAATGTATCACTTCCACTAGAAAAGGGGTACAGAGCCTGGGAACTCATGAAATTTCATTACTGTGAACCATATGAACTATATCATAGGGGTGTCCGCCTGCTTAGCTAGGTGGTAACGTTTTTGCCTCTCATGCACTGGGCCTGGGTTCGCTTCCCGGCCGGGTTGGAGATTTTCTCCGCTCGGGGACTGGGTGTTGTGTTGTCCTCGTCATCATTTCATCCTTCTCATCGCCGACTGAAATAAGACCTGCTCTTGGCGGCCAAACCCGAATGGAACATCCCAGCCAACAATGCCATACGATCATTTCTGTTTTTCATAGGGGTATTTCGAGAGTTTTAACTATAAATCCTGACAGTGGCCAGGAACTGACACATATAGACGGTTGTGGCTGTTGGAGCCATGGAAATAGACGGTAACATCTGGAGAACAAACAATGTCTGAAATTGACGACAGATTATTGCTACTGCGCAATGCATAAGTGTGTAAATGCAGTGAAACAACATTTTAAAATATTAAATCAGGCAACAAACAAAATAATTTTGGGAAAAATTTTAATGTTTTCAAAATATTATTAATACCATAATCTAAGAGCATCACAAAACAAAAGCTTACACCTGAAACAAGCACAGCAGCACACAAGACTTTCATGAATACTGATTATTTGTTTTCACTCTTACATTTACCTAATATGCCCTGTTTTGTGTATTTTCTTTAACATTTATAGTTTTTTATGTAGATTACATAACGTTCATACCTGATCCAAGGGAGAAAATGTTGCTTCATACTGCACCACAAAGTTATTTCACGCTATTGGTCTCACACAGATGTAGGATCCACCAATTTCTCTAGCTCATTGACATGTTAAGTGGAGATGTGAAACGAAACAATTAAGCTGGTGAGATATCAGCCAGGTGTAACTTTGTAGTTTTAGACATTAACTGTTGGTTCCGGTGACGGGGCTGGGGCAAGGGTTGATAACTAAAGATTTTACAGCACGCCACGCGGTAGCCAACAATGGAGAACCCAGCTTCAGCTTATTGGTGCTTTTTCACAGGAAGCAGGAGTTGGGCGAACGCTGGTCGTCAGCGAGACTTATCCAGTGTGCGAGTGAACTGTAAAATTGTGGCATTTGCAACATGGAATATGGCTACATTAAAATACTTTATAATTCACTACTAATACGAAGTTCCATCATAGTGGAAATCTAGACGCATTAACACACCCATGTCACTGAATTCATTTGTTAAAGTATTAATATTATAATTATCACAAAACCTACGACGGTTAGGTGATCACAGTATACGAACACTCTTGCGACTACTGAAGAGTTTATACGATCATGATAAACAAGGTGTTGAATGATATCCTAGTGTGGATGAATGCATGTTCAAAGGAACATTGTATCGTAATTAGGAATAACAAAGGCACTGCAATATCATATCCCTCCATTGGGTTACATCCATGATTATGGGTACTGCTGAGGCTCGCAAGCCATTCTAACCACTCCTCTGTGGTTGTTCAACTGCATGGCGATATTAGTCTTGTTAAAGTAGTAAGATCAAACCGTACTGTTTCTGAGTGAACTGACGTGTTTCATTTCCTGTGATTCGTGAACTATTCTCTTCATTGATTGTCTTCAAGAAACTTCATCATTGCTGAACGTTCCGACGATATTGTCGGATAAAAATGCCGTGTGGCTAGGGCCTCCCATCGGGTAGACCGTTAGTATGGTGCAAGTCTTTTGAGTTGACGCCACGTCGGAGACTTGGGTGTCGATGGGGGTGAAATGATGATGATAAGGACAAAACACCCCGTCCCTGGACAGAGAAAATCTCAGACCCAGCCGGGAATCGAACTCGGGCCGTTAGGTATGACATTCCGTTGAGCTGACCACTCTGCTACCACGGGCGGGTGTTTCCAGGTTATTAGTACAAGTTTAGAACTTGATAGCTGATCCAGTTCCGCCAATAGATTTTTCCTATAACGGAACAAGTGCGTTACATACTGAAATGCCCCGGACATGCGATTATGATGACAACAGGTGTCGGGAATATCTCACCACGATAGCAAGTTACCAAGTGTCTAAAATGACTGAAAGACATCTTTAACCATAATTTTTTGGCGATTCTTCATTGTGTAGGAGCAATTTTAGCAAGTATATGTTTATAGAAACAATTAACTATGTCTGATTTCAAAATTTTTCGTTACTTTCATCAATCCTATATCAACTAAATCCAATGCCTCAACAATTTCGACACTTTAAATGTCTTCTACGGTGATGTCAAGAGTGAGAAGTCTTGTTTCCATGTCTTTTTGGGCTTTTGCTTTTGTCCCACTTATTTGACCTCAATTTTTACTAGTCAAGCAAAATCTGATGAGTAATAGTATCACGAGACAAAGTGATGTGCACAGGAGCTATCTTTAAAGTGTGATTAGGCCTTATCAGTAGACTCCAAGATGAAGTGAAATTACTTGTCCACCGAATCTGATTTGGCCGCAAGTACGGTAGTATTTAATGTAGCAATCTGTTCTAAAAAACACACTTCGTTAATTCTCATCTGAATGTTACAGGCACCGTTAGTGTGAAACAACTAGGAAATAAACTACTAGCAAAATGCGCTAACTGCGAGGATCTGCACAGAGATTTTGTTCCATGCTTACCTAGGTGAACTTCTTATTGTAGCTTTTGTCTTAAGCTGTCTGAAAATATAAACGCTTTTCACTTTTACTGACAAAAATCACCAGCAATTATATTTCTACAATATCATAACAAACAGATGATGTTTTCCGTTCCCTTCATTTTTATAGACTGAATAATAGTTTTATTTAAGGAGGACATATTATCCACGTAATATTTTGTGGTCCTTTTCTCACACTCACATCAAGATTTCTTCTCCTTTCATGTTATCATAAACTAAAATCGAACTTGCACTGCACTCACTGACCTGTTTCATTTTTTTCGCGGATTTTAGAGTCCTATTATTCGATTTCTGTGCAAAATCTCATCACACAGTTTGCTTTTCTGATTTGAAACTCTATGGTTTTCGCAGGTTATGAAATTTGTTTATCGTCACGTTTTGTAATCAGTGTTGTACCGTCCTTTCATTTGTGTTATTACGTCTAGGAGTGGTGGCAATAAAAGCGTTCTTAAGAAAAACTGTTTTAAGTGCATAGTAATAAAAAGAACATACTTATTCTTATGTTAATAACACCTGGTGATGTAAAAAAACGAGTCACATCTCCTGAATGAGCATTTTAGGTTGCAGTATGCTGAAGAAAGGAAAACAAAAATAGCTACGACAACAACTGAAAAACATGGTTACATAAATAACTCTCTCTCTCTCTCTCTCTCTCTCTGGTCTTTACTTATGATGTTCAAGTATCAGTCGATGCTTCGGAATACTATTATCAACTATGCTTTGGATACGAATAATAGTTACAGAAATGCGAATACAACTTGTATTGTATTGTATTGTATGTTAACCGGGGACCTAGAAACGACGGAGAGGCTCCGTCCCCGCCGCAGCTGCAGTGGTCCACAACCCCACGACGACTACCGCAGTCCACTTCACTCCTCTGTTTCCTACAACAAACTGAGCATCCTTCCCTTGAGTGGAGTTTGCAGCACCCCTATACTATGTCCTATATCCTGCACTGTATGTCCGTCTGCAGAAATGTGTACACTGAACACAGTTCATTTCGGGAAGTGTGTGCACTTCTTAAAATGAGTTTCAAACGAATGGCCTGTCTGGCCAATACAATGTTAGTCACAATCGTTACATCTGATTTTAAACACTTCTGCATTATGAAACATGTTGCGTTTGGATCCAATTCGGTGCCGGAGGTGTGATTTTTAATGTGTTAGTTGTTTGGAAGCCTATTCTAACTTCAGTTTTTCCAAAAGCACTGCTCAGGTTTGTTTGATACCTGGCCATTAAAAGACATGATATACATTTTGTTTATAATTTGCAGGTGTTGTTTATAGCCGAAGTGCACAATACTACTTTCTTGTTATAAATATGAATGACATCGGATGTTTTGTACTCATTAGGCTGCTACTCTCATTTTAAAATTTCTGTCTCTCTACAGTGATTTCATGTCGCTGTACGGGTAATCAAAAGCGACGATGCATCATTGAGGTATAAAGTGTTTCCTATAACTTGCGGATGATAGGAACGCACATTAATTATGATATCTGTATACATTGGTTATCCAAAAATACGAAAAACTTCTTTATCATTTTTCTAGCGACAACCAGGCTAAGATAATTAATGGAACGATCCTGTTTGTAGTTCAACAGTGAAATTGATTTTTGAAAACAAGCCACTTCAAAAGCTAGTCGGTTTTTCCTACAAAGTATCATTTTTTTAAATGGTTCTCTAGGGTTTAAATTTTCGTCTTAGGTACCTGGCAAACCGATCATTTTGGTGATGTACTCATCTTCTCAGGAAAATTCCAGGGACAGATTTCAATGTTCGCAATACAGAAAGGGTAAAAATGTTGTTTTTTTTTATGTTATCTGGTATGTCTGCATCCTTGAATTGACCTTGGCCTTGTTTCTATGTGAACTCACTAGATGGCAGGGCTGTGCTTACAATCACACTGTTTGGGCTCTTGGCGCGTTAGTTACTGTGACACATTTCTCCGTTAAGCTCGGGAAAGCTCCTAGTAAAACATGGACAATGATTAAGCAAGCGTAATCATGCGAGGCACATTCAAGGAGCAGTGTTTTCGAGTGGCATAAAAGGTTTCGTGGAAGCAGAGATTCAGTGCAAGACGATCCCAGAGCTGGTCGCAAACGTGGAGCGTGTACGGCAGTTTTGGAAGCAGATTGTCATGAAACTGTGCGTGCTATTTCAGAAGAACTTAATGTGAATCTTGATGTGAGCGTAAGATTTTACCCGAAGAATTCGGGAAACGGAAACTTAATGCTAAACTCGTTCCTCTCGCACTAACGAACGAGCAGGAAGAGGAAATATGAAGAACTTTTACTGCATAACTGGATATAGCCAGACGTGATCCCACTTTTCTGTCAAAAATAATAGCTCGGGATGAAAGTGGTGCTACCAGTATGACCATCGCGTGAAACTTAGAAGTGCTGAATGGCAGAGTCCTGGATCACTAGCCTCGAAAAAAGCTAAACGAGAAACTTCGAGAGCAAAGACGATGATGATCGCATTCTTTGATAGTAATGGATTATATCACAATGCGTTGTGTCCCTTCTGGTCAGACAGTGAAACAGACTCCAAACACCGAAGTCGTGAAATGTTTGCGACAAGCAGTTCGACGTCGCCGCCCTGATTTGTGGCTTTCTCAGGTCTTATTCTGTCCGAATGACAGTGTAAGACACCAGAGTGCTTTATCTGTTAATGATATCTGTTCAGACATTTTGTTACTGCCATCCCACATCCGCCATCTTCGCCTGACCTCTCAGTTCGCGATTTTTTGTTTTCGTAAGTGAAAATGCGACTAAAAGGACAGCTTCATCAAGATAGCACAGACATCCAAGGGGCTGTGAGAAATGAGCTTACAAGCATAGCAGTTGCAAATTTACCTGCTTGCTTCCAACACCTCCACAAACATTGGCAACTGTCTACAAATAGCCGAAGGACTGTTTCAATAGATGCTAGGATCATTACTTGCTAAGTGCAAGTTTCTATTAAAAAAAACTGTCCTTTCCTGAGAAAGGGGGTACATTCCCATTAAATTCGAATACTTTTATGTTACTAATAGCTTTATAAGATCCACTAGTTCAGTGGTTCGCCTGTACTAATCTTCCTATGCAGCAATAAATTTTCCAGTGCAGTAAATATTCTTTCATAGGAATATCATTGTATAAATTGACAATGTCTAGGGACGCTAACTTTACTCTATTCAGTATATTAACGTATTCTTACATGTTAGCAATTTCTTAAGTATTGTTAACATTGAAGGAATGTTTCAAAGTTTAGGCATTTTTAAATTCATGTTGTTGTGTTCATAGTTCCGCGTAGTCAGCGCGTACACAACTTTCCCACTACAGCACGCCCCGCTAAGCACAACAGCGCAGGCGCAGCTCTCGACCGTCTCAGCACTACGAGATGGCGCTGCCATAGAGAAGGACCAAATTCTGCTTCCGCCGATCTGTGTATTAATATGTAACACAGCCAATGAGATTGCTGCTAACGTAGAACCTTTTCTCCTCGCGGATCACACTTGCGCAGTGATAGCAGAACGCTCGAGGTATTATAACAAGTGTACAGACCTCCGATTAGTCAGTCTGCATTAGTCTGCAATTGTCTGTACCAGTCTATAGTCAAGTTTCAGTCTGCGCCTAATAAGATTATCATATTCCTGTACATAGCCATGAAGAGAAATGTATAGACACTTTATCAATCAGAGATATATGAGAATAAGATTAACATACCAAGACCAAAGGAACTTCATATTGTTAATTGTAAACAGCATCCAGAATCAAGTTACATAATATCTATGTTTTTTTTTTATTTTAATAAATTTGTGTGAAAATTAATCAAGTTGTGTTTAAAGTTGGTCACAGTCAATCTGCTAATCTAAGCGTGCAAGTGGCATTTTATTGTCTGACCTAAACGGCAGAAGATAAACACGCCATGATAATACCACGAGACATATTTCTGACACCTGCCTACTTCGTTAGAGCGACAAGTCAAATAATCTGATGGTGTGTGTACCAAAGGTCTTACAGTACGCACACCACACATATTCAGTATTTTCTGCAGTTTGTAGTTACTTGCAGTCATGTTAACAATTAATCTTAACTGATTTTTCTTCTTTATGTATTTCAGTTTGAGATTTTAAGTGTTGGAAGCTGGAATTTGTCACACTCACAGACCTCTTTTAACTTTCCATAAATAGGACAGCAGTATTATGAAAGACTTTAGCAAGATCTTTTTCAATCCCAACAATATCATTCATGTTGAAACTGGGGAGCAAACAGCTGTTGCCACTATTGCCACTAACGTTTATAACAAACTTTAAAAAAAATAGTTTTCACCAAGTACTAGTAGCACTTCGACTAAGAAAAACAACTGCAAACTAAAAACAAAATTGTAGCCATGGTTTATAAGGGTCAAATGTCACAAAAGATTAGTCTGTGTTTTCGGAAAACTAACGTCAAGACGGCTTCTAAACAACTAACACACTAAAATCACGCCTTCAGCACCGAATTGGTCCCAAACCCGACAGGTTTCGTTTTCGGGGGTATATGAAGTCGAGGGCAATGCCTGTGACCAATATTATTCTAACCAGAGAGGCCATTCATTTGTGACTCGTTTCAGGGAGCACACACTCCGAGAATAGAGCTTTTTTCGTTGCATACTTTGCTGCAGAGGGACATACATTGCAGTATATTGGCCATAGTATATAGATGCTGCACATTGCGCCCAACGGATTAATGCTCAGTTTGTTGGAGGAAATAGAAATTAACAGTCAAGATAAGAAAAATCTTCTGAACTAATACTAAATGAACAATAAGAATTTAATCAGAACTGTTTTTCAGTAACTTCTATGACCTATTTTAAATAAGTGTTGTAAGGTTGGAGTTTAGGAGTGCTGACGTGGATGAACATGCACTGCGACTCTCTCCAAGGCCCACTGCTTATAGGTTATAATATTTTATACCTCTACCCATTGGGTTCACGAAATACATTTTACATTCCTTGATTTTAAGCTTTGTTTAGATGGTTTCCATTTGATAGCTAATATGAGCTCTTAGTTTAAGTTGTTAATAACAGTTCTATTTAATTCTTGAAATTGTAAGTGTGCATACTTGTGCGCCACCTGCTGGCTTTAACTCGATGATTTTGGTTCATGCTGACAAGCACACAAAACAGTGACAAACCACCCTTGAGGAACTTTTACATTTGTTTAAATATTTTAGTTTTATCTTTAACGTGTTCAAATTTCTTAACAAGGCTATGTAAGCTTTCTACTCCGGTACCCTTATTAATAAACATGGCATTTTCTTCTTATATCAATCATTTTTCATGTTCTTCCTCTTTAAAACTAATTTATGTTATAAGCCGGTCTGGTGCCTTACTTTTAATGAAAGAACGTAACGTAAACTGCTTATTTTTTCCCATAATGTTCCAGTACTGGACATTGTGCACCCCAAAAAATCGTAAGCATCAGTTTTCCTGCGGACGATTGGGTATTAAACTTTTCCTTGCACGGAGAATTTGAATGTTTCCATTCCATACTCTGTCGTTTACTCTCGGGCTCGTAATGATGAATCCATGTTCCGTCGCCAGTAATGATTCTGCCTAAGAAGTTGTCCTCTTCGTCACCATAGCGATCTAAATGTTTTTTGCAGATGTCCAAGCGCGTTTGTTTATGCAACTGTGTGAGTAGTTTTGGGACCCATCTTGCACAAAAACTTTATGAAACTCAAGTCTGTTGTGGATGATTTCGTAGTCAGAACTGTGACTAATTTGCAGACGACGTGCCACTTTGTCAATAGTTAATCGTCTGTCTAAGACGATCATTTCACGTGAACGCTCAATTGTTTCTTCATTTGTGGAGGTAAACGGTCATCCGGCTCCTTCATCTTGCGTAACACTTGTGCGACCATTTCGGAATTTTGCAATCCATTCGTAGGCACTCCGTTGTGGCAAAACACTGTTCCCGTATTGCATTGAAAGTCTTCGATGAATTTCGGCCCCTGATACGCCTTCCGACCACAAAAATAGCAACACTGAACGTTGCTCTTCTCTGGTGCAAATAGACAGCGGAACTACCATGATTAACAGCACGGCAGCGATAACGAAACTAACCTAGCAGTTTGAAAATTGCAAAGATATAACAACAAATAAACAAAGCATGTGTCATCAACGTAAAACGACCGTACATCCAAAATAAACAAAAATATAATTAAATTGCGGATAATAATTGACTTACCCTCGTATTTTTTCCACGTACTTCGGTGTGAGCATACTACAGCTTGAAATAACACCATGAAAATTTTTGTGCCGGACGAGGATTCAAAGTCAGACACGTTCCTGTAGGGGGACCTTGAGGAGGTTAGAATATTGGGAAAACAACGAAACGATGAAATTGTACTGCACCTAACGGGTCAAATTCTGTTAAAGGGGAATCTGATTTCTAATCTCTGTCCAGCACCAATATTTTCAGCATTTCAAGTTCGAATACAATAAGAAAATAGTGGCTTGTACCTTTACATAACAACTGGTTTAGAATGGTTTTAAGAATGGTAACTAAATGCGGTGTGGATATGGCCTCCCGTCGGGTAGACCGTTCGCCTAGTACAAGTTTTCGAGTTGACGTCACTTCGGCGACTTGCGTGTCGGTGGGAACTAATTGATGATAATAAGGGCAACACAACACCTGTCCATTAGCGGAGAAAATCTCCGACCCAGCCGGGAATCGAACCCGGGCGATTAGGTATGACATTCCGTCGCGCTGACCACTCAGATATCAGGGGCGGACAGAATGGCAACTGGTGACAGAGTTTATATTACGAGAACTAACGTAACTGTGGTGCTCCGGTCGGTAGGAAAGAGACATGAATTTTATTGTCGATTTGGAACCACTGTGCAACCCTACGTCTTTCACTCGGGGTTACCAAAAGTGAGGATCTGACCATACTTGTTAAAATTGTTGCCTGAAGTGTGATTTGAACTCATCTTACGCTTGCAAAGCTAGAATCATCACAACAGATCACTAAACTACACATTTAACTGATCCATGATTTGTTTATAACGAAGGAAGCTCCACAATGGACGAGAATTCTGACTCCTTGGAGGTTGATTAGAGCCTGTTCAAAATTTGATTTTTTTGTTCGACCCAGCGCCATTGTCTCGCCTACCCAATGCGTACTTTAGACTTTATTTTTTTTTAATCGCTGGAATAAAATCACATAACGACCAACAGCACGATGTGTCAACACTACTTGAAGTGCTATGGTGCTCTATGTTTTAGTAGTGATGAAGTGGCAAAGTATGAACGAGATGCCGAAATATGGAGCACATTCATCTCTTTACTTTGTAAAATGCATTTCGTCTGATACAACTGCGAAGGGAACAGCGTTAGCCGGCCGCGGTGGTCTCGCGGTTCTAGGCGCGCAGTCCGGAACCGTGCGACTGCTACGGTCGCAGGTTCGAATCCTGCCTCGGGCATGGATGTGTGTGATGTCCTTAGGTTAGTTCGGTTTAAGTAGTTCTAAGTTCTAGGGGACTAATGACCACAGCAGTTGAGTCCCATAGTGCTCAGAGCCATTTGAACCATTTGTAACAGCGTTGTGGCACTTGCTCATTCAGCACATTACCTAAAGAATACTGAAGTATGTAATTAATTACTGAGACAAAACTTTCCCAAAAAAACATAAATTGGCGCTTAAGAGATATTTAGTTTGGCGTATTGTCACGCAGGTTGCTATAGGTACATTTATCAACAATCTTTTTTTCTGAGGTTCTAGAATAGTTCCTTCAGTGACTTATTGAATGATGCACGTTTGAAGATAATGAGAATTATTTTTTAAGTGTAGCGTGAAACAGAAAGAGTCTAACACCTGTGACATTTTGTTTAATAGATGCTTGCAGGAGCGGAGTAAGCTGCAAATATTTCAGCTGTCTAAGGTATAAGTGTATCGAACGAATCATGCCAGAAAATAGTACACTCATTTCAAGCAGAATCGTTTCGACGTGAATTATCGGCCGAATACTACTATGGTCTAGCTAGAGCATCCGTGATGAACTGGGACCATTTAACCTTTGTGAGAAACTTGCATTCAGTGGGCAATTTGGGGAAAAAACAAAGAAAGTGAAATTTGAGTTGTAAGCGCCATCGACAATGAGGTCATTAGAGAGTCAGCAAATGCTACGACTGGGAAGGATGAAGAAGGAAACCTAGAGCGCCTTTTCATACGAAATGACGCACCATCCATTTAAGGAAATAATCGCAAAACTTAATTTAGAAAGACTAGACGGGGATTTGAACTACTGTGTAAAACAAAATGAGAGTTTGCCCACAACAAAAAATATCTGGAGCAAACGACAGAGCGAATCTTCAAAATGTAAAGTTATGCGTCAGGTGGTAAGAAGGTGTTTTTTGTACGTGCTACATCCTAGGGGTGTGTCCGTAGTAGTTGCCATGTGTTACCAACAGCTGAAGCGTCTTGCAGTCGCAATGTAAAATAACGGAGGAAGGAAACTGCATCAAGACTTGCTAATGTACAAGAACGCCTATCTAAACTCTGCTTATTTCCTGAAGTAACCAATCCAATACGTCTTGACAGAGCACAGGGAAAACTGTACGATTGTGAAACTGTTGCATTCATTTGTTGCAGTTTATGTGAAAAACTCTTATGTTTTCATCTCTTTTTGGGAGTAATTGTCACATCCACAAGAAAACCTAAATCGGGCAAAGTAGAAGAATCTTTTTACCTATTCGCCAAGTGTACAAGTTAGGTGGGTCGAAAACATATTCCCGTCATGTGACGCACATGCCGTCACCACTGTCGTATAGAATATATCAGGCGTATTTTCCTGTGGAGGAATCCGTTGACCTATGAGCTTGCGAACAAATGTTTTCGGTTCCCATTGGAGAGGCACGTCCTTTCGTCTAATAATCGCACGGTTCTGCGGTGAGATCGCAAAACACAGACACTAAATTTATTACAGTGAACAGAGATGTCAATGAACCAACGGACAGATCATAACTTTGTTAAAATAAAGAAATTAAATTTTTCATTCGAGGGAAGACCTGAACCAAGGACCTCATGTTTTACAGCTGCTCACGCTAACCACGGGACAACGGCGCTTCTGAGCTCACATTATCTTTGATGTTGCCTATCTTGAGCACGGACTACTCAGTTTGTATATTTCGCTTATTTTTTTCATAGTTCCACACAACTTCTTCCTGCTTTCTCGATTGATCTGCGTTCAGTTTTACAAGACTTATCCAATGTGTCAACTTATAACTAAATCTGAGGGGGGTGCGATGGAGAGGTTCCCTTGTGAGTAGCTAGGAAAATACATTTCGTTCCTTAATACTTTTGTTGATGTCTTGTACTACTTGGTCCTTATATGGTATACATCGATTTACAGACGTCAGAATACAGACTGATCCATTGTAAATTACATATACGTTGATGTTACATTTTCGTTTTTCATCTGTTAGTTAATTACATTAGTTTAATCAATCCGTAACGAGGACCAGAAGAGTGCAACGCTAGGCAGCAGAATCTTCTTCACATCACTGGCCTTTGCTGTGATTGCTGTCGTGGTCGGCTTATTGTCTCCGACCGCAGCGATGAACGCACTATCTGTGTCATACTGCAGCACTCCTGTTCTCGTCATGCAACATAAGAATGGGAACACTTTCGTGCGAACAATAACAATAACTAACATCGTCTCAAATCAACGTTAACTTACGATGTTGCAGGGGGTGCATGAGCAAGACAACAGGCAATGCAACGACTACGGCTGTTATGAAATACATCAAATGTATTCGCAGTTGCAGTATGGATAACCTATAGCTGTATAATGGAATGATGTTGAAAATTTGTGCTTATGTCGAGCGCTCCCTTAACCGCTTTGGTTATCCGAGCATGCTTCATGGCCAGACTCAAACTTCAATATGTTGTCGTCCAAGTATCTACAACCTATAGTCGTACATTAATTACGTACGCTGAAAAGCCAAAGAAACTGGTACGCGGTCGAGCACGCGGAAGTGCCAGAAGACATCGTGGCGTGGACTCGACTAATGTCTGATGGAGTGCTGGAGGAAACTGACGCCATGAATCCTGCAGGGCTGCCAGTAAATCACTTACACTACGAGGGGGTGAAGACCTTTGCTGAACTGCATGTTGCAAGGCATCCCAGATATGCTCAATAATGTTCATGTTCGGGGAGTTTGGTGGCCCGCGGAAGTGTTTAAACTCTACAGTATTCCTGGAGTCTGTAACAATTATGAATGTGTGAAGTGTCGTACTGTCCTGCTGGAATTGCCCAAGTCCGTCGGATCTCAATACTTGTAATCTGCTCAATATAATTCGAAACGAGACTCGTTCGACCAGGCAACATGTTTCCAGTCGTCAACAGTCCTGTGTCGGTGATCGCGGGCCTAGGCGAGGCATAAGGCTTTGTTCAAATGGTTCAAATGCCTCTGAGCACTATGGGACTTAACTTCTGAGGTCATCAGTCCCCTAGAACTTAGAACTACCTAAACCTAACTAACCTAAGGACATCACACACATCCATGCCCGAAGCAGGATTCGAAGCTGCGACCGCAGCGGTCGCACGGCTCCAGACCGAAGCGCCTAGAACCGCTTGGCCACCCCGGCCGGCTAAGGCTATGTGAAGTGCAGTCATTAAAGGTACACAAATGGTCCTTCTTCTAAGAAAGCCCGTATGGATTATGTTTCGTTGAAGACACTTGTTGATGGCCCCGCATTCAAATCTGAAGCAATTTGCAAAAGAGCTGCACTTCTGTCATGTTGAACGATTATCTTCAGTCTTCGTTGGTCCTGTTCTTGCAGGATCTTTATCCGGCATTAGTGATGTCGGACATTTGATGATGTACCGGATTCCTGATCCTTGAAAAGGATGGAAAGCCATTCCTACGGCACATATTTTAATCTTGCGGCCTCAAACTTTTACCTTTGTTCGCTCCTTATCGAAAAACCGTCAAGAAAACGTCTTTGTGAACGAAAATTCATTTTAAGCTTGGACTGATGACATCTTTATCTCTAAACCATTAGGTTTCTGCAACATGGAATACAGGAATACCTGTACATCGCCAGGCTGTTAATGTGATGGATATATTATTGTTTTTCTGTTGCATTCATTAAACAAACAAAAACATTATAAAAATGTACACTGTTCGAATGCACACAAATTATAACTTAATACGGTAAACAGACAACAGAAGTCTAATATAATAAAACGAGTAGTATCAATAACTGGAGCCTGCCCAACACTTTACTCATTAATGACGTATTACACACTTATGGCCAGTGTCAACGTGAAATCATTTGCAGTACCAAAGATACATTTCGGGGCTACCACGAAAATAGATAAATCTGGCAGTGAGAGTAGGCCAAAAAATAAACCTGGTTGTCAGGCCCATCAAGGCCACAAATAACCCAATGTAATTGTGTATTCACAAAAACTAAAAGTTACTGTTTTCGTAAACCACATCAAGTACTGACGAACCGATTCCACAGACCAAACGTGAGGAGAGGGGCTAGTGTAATTGGTTAATACAAACCATACAAAAATGCACGGAAGTATGTTTTTTAACACAAACCTACGTTTTTTTTTTTTTAAATAGAACCCCGTTAGTTTTGTTAGCACATCTGAACATATAAAGAAATACATAATCAGTGCCGTTTGTTGCATTGTTAAATGTTTATTACTTTCGGAGGTATTGTAATCTAAAGTTGACGCTTGAGTACCACTCCTCCGCTGTTCGATCGTGTGTGTCGGAAAGCACTGAATTACGTAGGGATCCAAAGGGAACGGTGATGGACCTTAGGTACAGAAGAGACTGGAACAGCACATTACGTTCACATGCTAACACCTTTTTATTGGTCTTTTTCACTGACGCACATGTACATTACCATGAGGGGTGAGGTACACGTACACACGTGGTTTCCGTTTCCAATTACGGAGTGGAATAGAATGTGTCCCGACATGTCAGGCCAATAGATGTTCAATGTGGTGGCCATAAATATATCCAGCGGTAACGTTAGGTGACTCGCCCTATATATATAACTAATTACTAGTGTTTGTTCGTAAACAGCTGCCTTCAGATCTGTAAAAGTAACAACAGAAATTTGCCTTTGGGTCCGAATAACTTTTACAATCTCCAAGAAAATACATTATGTAAAAGTGATGAATGTTAAGTACCAAAACATACCACTCACGCTAGAGACTTTGTCTACATACACTATAGGCTCGAATGCCACTGTGTAAGAATGTATCTCAGAATTAAGCAAATAAACTGCAAATGCGTATCACGTCTATGTGAACAATTAACAATTTTACAACAAGTTATTTAAGCAGATGGTAGATTGCAAGTGTAATTAATAAAAACAATGTGCTCATTAATGAGTCACGTTTTCAGTACATTGTTGGTTGCATCAAGGAAGTAACATAATGCAATTCTGAATCTATGGTGATAAAAGGAAAATCCTCTTTTTGCTCTCTTCACCAGACTTTATCGGTAGAATTTGCGATTTGACAGGGGTAAAAGTGGAAAGTGTTTGGGATGGTTTTGGGAAAAATTGTATAATTTGAGATTTGGCAGGGAAATGTTTTTTCAGAGAATTGAGATTTGATCGGATACTGCTTTTTTCGGTAGAACTTGTGATTTTACAGGCTGACTGTATTTGCACCAGAACCTACATCCCACTACTACTCCTATTAGCAGCAGAAATTTTTTTTAGGTGTGGATTTATATGTGGTACTTCAATATGTACACACTCAGTGTGTTGGTGTTTTCTGCATGGTCATACCTGCACCACTTAGTGGACTATGTATAGACTGATGTGTTTTGTGTACATGCATCCACAGTTCAACACCTGGCATGCTACCTAGGGGAAAATAAGATTAATGGTTTCCTCTTCCTACATGTACTTTGAGGTAATACCCAACCTAAAAACATACTACACCTAGTAGCTATAATCCTTATTTCTCTTTGCTGTTTTATCTTCGTGTTATAAAATGCTAAAAGAGTAAAGGGTAATGTCACTTTGTCCCAGAATGCAGTTCTCAGCATAGTACAAAAGGTTTGCCTAAAACACTCCAGCTTCTTGTCTGCAGTACTCCTTTAAAACCTGGAGGTACTGATGCCTCTCTTTTTATGTTTCCAGAGGACTTGTCAAGACAAATTACTATTGTTATTATTATTATCAGCAGTATATTCCAAAATAATATTTTGTTATATTTTTATATTTTACCTCTGTAAGGTGGGGATTGATATTCACCAAACTGCTGCTCTTGAAGTTGCTGTGAAACTCTCAACACTGATAAAATCCATGCTCCGTTATAAGTTTCTCAATACTGAATAAGATGGAGTTTTTTTTGTGAAACTACCCCTCTGATGAGCTTCTCTGGGAAATGGAATTTCCACAAATATTTCTTTCTTAGAAATGACCCTCAATTTTGTATCATATTTTGAGTGAGCACCACGACATCAAAAGGCTTTGTTTTACATCAAACTGTTACTGTGGTTTTCAGCCAATTCATCAGAACAACTGTTATGACATAGGATTTAATCAGTCCGATATAATTATTAAACTCCATAAACGTATATCCCCTAATAGGTGAAGTTACTTTCACTGCCTCAAAAAGTTTCAGATTACTCGCTTATTAAGATACCTTGGCACAGGGTAATTCTTGTTCTGTCCTGACCACAAATCGAAAAAAATTTCTTCGATGTTTCACTTCTGTTTATTACACTCATGAATTCTTAAACGAACATTTTTCTTTCTGGTATAATATGTTACAGCTTTCACTTTGTGTACTTTCTGGTCAGTGGTAACCTCATTAATTTCTTTTATGACTTGTTTCTTTATGTCATCATCTAAATTTGCAGATAACCAGGTAACATTTCATTCAGCACTTTCATCTCTGCAGTGTACTTATAGCATGATGAGCATTTATCACTCCTTGGATACCGCAAAACTATATTGAATTTGGTGTTTAATGCTGTTCTGTGCATTTAATATGAAATATAAAAATTCGTGTTCCTGGAAAATTTCATCCAATTCTTTTCTTCCACGAGACGCAATTTCTTGGTCTTGTCATTGTTCTAACGATTTGATCTGCCATTAAACGAATGAATGTGGTCACAAACTGCCATTCCTACTGCTTCTTTAGTTTTCCATGGCCTACTTCCATGCTTACCCCCTCCAGCACAAAAAGACTTGCGCAAATTCAAGAAATTCTGAACTGTCATTAATCATCGCCTTGTTACTCCATGTACTACCACGAAGGCTTTTCTGCACGTAGGCATTTCACGTACGATTTCATGACCTGTTATTCGTACTCTTAGTTAAAATTACATTCTCTAAGCTGCACTTCATCTTAATTATTCCTTGATCATATTCTGTGAAGTGGAAGTATTGTAATGAAGCCAGTCACATGCAGTGATTGTTCATTAGAGTCCATGGTGTTACTAAATTGCCACAAAATATTTGATTTTTGTTCAGTACTTACTATCTCAAAACACTTAAACTTATAGTTGCAGTCTTTTCCTAGTTCGTGTGACTGAATCCTTAATTCCTTCATGACTGTACTCATCAACCTCACACTTACCTTTTCCTAACACCGTTAGAATCTGACTGTATCTGTCTTTCAACCTCAGAATAAGTACTCACCATTTAACGTAAATAGTAAAACAATGGAAACTCCAGGATGGAATATGACAATGTTATGAAGAGAATAGTTGCTATTCGCCACATAGCGGAGATGCTGAGTCGAAGATAGGCGTAACAAAAAGACTGTCAGAAAGTAAGCTTTCGGCCAACAAGGCCTTCATTGGAAATAGAGCGCACACACACACACACACACACACACACACACACACACACACACACACACACAACTATAGTGTCTGGTTATAAATAATAACATATTAAAGCTGGAATGAATCATTTACAACACCTGCATTACTAAACACAATGTCTCAAACTAAAGTAATGATTCTCACTAGTACCAACAATGCACAATAAAGCAAAATTCTCTGTCGCTTGCTTCAGTATTGTTTGCCAAACCACAAAGTATCTGAAACTTAAAACATAACATTGGATAAAGCACATTTATTCCCTGTAGTGAGAGACATTAGCAAGTTCTTTCCCTGCATGCCTCATCTAAAATGGTTTATAGAACATGGACCAATCATATCATCACACTAGACGATTAACAATATTAAACAACACATAATCCTACATCTCATGGCATAAATAACTCGTTTTTGAAAAAATGTCGACAAGACACATTCTTGTAGTGCACTCTTCAACTGCAATGGGATTTTTCATCGCCTCTGTTCTTCTTGGTCACATCTGGGAATATTTCTCATGGAACTGTTCAATGTAACATGAAATATCATAAACTTGCTTTCAGTTTTGTATGTTGTATAAATGTATACAGACTACACATAAAAAGCATATATTGAATAAAAAATATAGTTTCTTGCCATGTATCCTTGTTCTTATGTACAAACCAAAAGCTTTAATCCTACATCCTATGACAATAACTTATAAACTTGACATCTTATATGACAGCTCTAACAAACACATATTGAATAAATTGCCTATATGCGCATTTAATGTGGTACAGCGAAATTTAAGACAGGACATTAGCAGCAGCATTTTTCCTCATTACATCGGCTGTCAGATAACTCCCACATACAGTTATCAGAGCAGCTCATGAGCAAATCGTATTGGATGGCGATCTGCGTACTTTGGTGGCTTCTGTGTTTGTGCGTGTGAGTGTGAGTGACTGTGTGTGTCGCAACCCCGCCATCCCAAATTCTGCGGAAAACAGATGCTATTTAAGAAAAGAGAACTCAATGAGGGTCAAACCCACAACCCTCTAAGCATATTTACGCTACTGCTGGTCCTGTTACGCTAACAGATCCTCACGAAAACGATGTATACAAATTCGCATTATTGCAGTAGGCCAATTGCACAAGCTTAACAAATTAAACATACTAGGGATCTAAACTACAAATTTTGCCTCTGCAGTTCTCTGTTGTGGCAGCGTGAGAGTGATAAGGGACTGGGGAAGGATGTAATTAGAGATGTGATCTTATATTGCACCAGCTTTATCCGTACTCTTCTATTACAGTAACCGTCATCAGAAAAGAGTTGCAACAGCAGAAAATATTCTTCGAGTGAAGGAAAGACCGGATCAAATTCCGATTAAATACATAAAATAAAATAAACACCGTCTATGTGTGCAAGTGAGAACTGAGAGGTCGTCGTGTCGAAGCATTATCAAAAAGCAACTGCAACTCTGTCCTTACAAATTTCCTATTGTGTATGAGTTGAAGTGTACAGACGAACCTTCACATACTGAGTTCTGCCAGTGGTTTCTCAGTGTCAGGTTTTCGTTTCTTCACATGCAGCCTGCTTCTGTCTGTTAGGGTATGTGAACTCAGAGAACATGTGTCATTATGCATCAAGCACTCCCCCATCATTACATGGAAGAGCCACTGAATAATCCGCACATTGGTGTTGGGTGCGCACCGCCTGGTATCCACAATGTAACACGACTCTTTCAACAAGCGGTTAATGCAATCCAGTATGTCCAGAAGCTCTTTAATCCAAATGTGGATCTGCTCCCAGAAGATGAACCACTTTGTGGAGTAACAGCACACACTGCCTTGGCAATCTTGTCACGAGTGCACGAAGGCCTGGCCACTTCGGTCGCCACTTCCCTCTCCCTCTTTTTCGTGCAAATTGAAGGCTCAGGTGCACTGAAATAATCTACATCTACGTAGATACTCCGCAAGCCACCGAACGGAGCGTGGCGGAGGGTACCGTGTACCACTACCCACAAACTGGAAGAGATACAATAGGACACAGAAAACACGTGTTGCTTCTATCCTTCAGGTGAAGCCGTTATGACAGCCTCTGATAAATCTGGCACAGAGCTGCATCGACATCAACGAAGACCACTCACAGCATCTTCTGTATTGTGTATTAAAAGCTTCAATCTCGCAACAGTATTACAGTAAATATTTTCCGGGGAAGTTTCACTATGCGTGATAGGCTCGATGCTTATTTGATTGCACGAACTCAGTTCGTAATACTGGATACCTAATGTCCAAAAAGAAACGAAAATAACATGAAAGTGACCCAAGTCAGCGCAGTGCGACCTCCACTGTTCACAGCCTACGAACATAAACAATTTATCAGGCATGTTTAGCATCATTACAACATAGTTCGCTGACGATGCCTTTGTATATAGCGAAATATTGTCGTTGGAAAATTAAAAGGAAATGCACTAAGATTTTGACAAAATTTCTACTTAGTGTACTGAATGGCAGTTATATACAAATTGCTTTTATTTCTGCTATTGGTCTTTCTAAATCTACATGATTACTCTGCAATTCAGACTTAACTGCCTGGCAGAGGGTTCTTCGAACAGTCAGACTATTTTTCTACTGTTCCATTCGCTAACCGCACGTGGAATAAATGAACACTCAAATCTTTCTATGCCAGCCCTGATTTCTCTATTTTATTACTATAGTCATTTCTCCCTATGTAGGATGGCAACGATGAAACATTTTCAAATTCAGAGGAAAAAGATGGTAATTGAAATTTCGTTGAAAGATCGCTCCCCAACGAAAAACACCTTTGTTTTAATTATTACCACCCCACCTCTATTATTATGCTTCGCACTTCTCCGATGTTCTCTTGTCAGTTCTGTCTGGTAAGGATCCCTTAAAGCACAGCAGTATTCTAGCAGAGAATGGACAAACTTAGTGTAGACAGTCTCTTTGGTAAAGTTGCTTCTTCTTGAAAGTATTCTGCCAATAAAAGGCAGTCTTTGGCGTGCTTTCCCCACAGCATTATCTGTGTGATCGTTCCAATTTAAATTGTTCGTAATTGTAATACCTAGGTATTTACTTAAATTGACAGCCTTTAAATTTGTGTGACTTGTCGTGTATCCTAACTTTAACGGATTCCTTTTCGTAGTCATATGGGTAATCTCACACATTTCCTTATTCGTAGACAACTGCCACTTCTCTCACCATCCATATATTTTCTCTAAATCATTTTACAATTGTTTTTGATGTTCGGTGACTTGACTATACAGTAAATGAGAACATAATCTGTTAACAGTCTAAAAGGGCTCCTCAGATTGTTTCTTAAATCGTTTTTGTAGATTAGAAACAACAGAGGGCCCGTAACACTTCCTAGGGGAATGCCGTATATCTCTTGTCTTACTCAATGATTTTCTGTCGATTCCTGATAGGAAATCACACATCCATTCACAATTTGGTTAGCAGTCTCTTGGGAGGAACGGTATCAAAAGCCTTCTGGAAACCTAGAAATGTGGAAACAATTTGAGCTCCCCTCTCGACAGCACTCACTACTTCGTGCGAATAAAGAGCTAGCTGTGTTTTACAGGAACGATATTTTCTGAATCCGTGCTAACTATGTGTCAGTAGACCGTTTTCTTCAAGGTATATTCCATAATCCTACTAAAGATCGACGTCTGTGGTATGAGTGTGTTATTCATCGAATTAATCCTACTTCCTTTCTTGAGTATTCGTGTAATCTGTGCATATTTCCAGTCTTCTGACACGGATCCTTAGTTGAGCCAGCTGTTGTATGTGATTGCTAAGTATGGGGCTATTGTGTCAGCATACTCCGAACCTAATTGGTGGCTATCTGGACAACTAGACTTCATTAAGTGATTTATGCTGCTTCGCTACCCAAGGAACCCTACTTTCAATTTACTCATGTTGGCAGCTTTTCCTGACTCGAACTGCAGAACACACTCTCACGATAGAAAGTAAGGAAAAAAAACCACGCATCATGAAGCAGTTTTCCAAATCGGGCGGAAGCCAGTAGGTATGATGATATGTACACACAAACAAATGATTAGTTTCAGAAAAATTGGGTGAAAATTTCAAGAGAAAAAGCATCACAAATGAAGCAAGTCAGTAACGCGATGGTCCCCCTCTGGTCCTTACGCGAGCATTTATCCGGTTTGGCATTTATTGATAGAACTGTTGGATGTCCTAGTGAAGGATATCGCGCCAAATTCTGACCAACTGGCACTTTAGATCGTCAGAATCTGAGATGATTGGAAGGTCCTGCCCTTAAGGCTCCACACATTCTCAGTTGATGAGACATCCGGTGACCTTACTGGCCAATGTAGGCTTTCAGAAGCTCTAATACAAGCAGTAGTAACTCTCGCCGTGTGAGGGCGGGCTTTATCTTTGGCCTAGAATCTCACTGACTGGAGTAGGTCTTCAGTGATGAGTCCCCATGGTACTGAGCCCTGATATCCAGCAGAGAAGTGTCTGGAGACGCCTAAGACAGTTGTACGATACGAACCTGACTCCAGCCCACCATACGACCTGACAATCAGGAGTGATGTCTAGGGCGTCATTTTATTTTTAATAACGTGACCCCTTTGGTTGTCATGCGCGGGGCCCATACAGCACAGCGGTACGTCGACGATAGTGTACGAAGTACTGTCCAAAATTTTTGGGACTGACACCGCCATCTGTTGAAAACCTTACCTTTCTACTAATGGTCCCCATTACTCTCGAAGTAGTTCCCAACCGCATGTACACACCAGTCCCAGCGCCTCTGCCACAAGTCAAGCGTTTTCTGGAAGTCCTGTTCTTTGAGGGTGTTTATCACGACCAGCGATGCTTCTTGAATCCTCTCTAAAGCGTCGAACCGACGCCTTTCAACTAGAGTTTCAGTTTTAGGAATAGCGCGAAGTCGCAGGGTGCCAAATATGGGGAGTATGGTGGGCGGGGTAGAGCCGTCATGTTGCTTTCTGCCAAAAAGTTCCTGGTGAGCAAGGACGTGTGACAGGGCGCGTTGTCGTGATGCAGCAGGGACTGAAGCCAAAGTTCGGGCTGTCGTCGCCGCACGTTGTCATGGAGCGGTCGCAAAACATCACGGTAGTACGCGGAATTCTCCGTTTGGCTGGGTGGGACGAATCCTTTGCGCACGGTTCCCTTGATAACAAAGGAAACGAGGATCATGCTCTTCACTTTGCTCTTCGCCTGGCTCCCATTTTTGGGTCTTGGAGAGCCCGGGCACTTACACTGGGACGATTGTTGCTTTGGGCCATAACCGTAAATCCAGGTCTCTTCTCCAGTGATAATCCGTGACAAGAAGGTTGGATCATCAGATGCGGTCTGACGAACGTCCGAATCCATCGTAAAATCGCCACACACCAAACACATAGTATTACGAAAATCACTGTGGACACGCAACACCTCCTCCCAGCTGAATGACACTCCGTGCACTGTCTTATCAGATATGCAGCCTCCCCCACCTAGAGGTACAAAGATCTACTACTACTACTTTCCACATGGCAGCAGCAGCCTCGAAAATTTTGGATTCCACCTCGTATGCCCGTTTTGTTACTTTCATGGCAAGCGTTCCTGGGCTTAAGTTTCAGCGAGATAATGCCAGCCCGCACCCGGCAAAAGTTTGTCTGGCTTGCCATCGTGCTTGCTACACTCCACCTCGGCCAGCAAGGTGGCCGTATCTCTCTCTAAATGATAACGTTTGGCACATTACTTCGGGATTTTGATAATCTAAAGCTGCTAAATGGGCAATATTTGACACGATATCCCTCACAAGAATATTTAACAACGCTATCAATCAATGCCAATCTGAATAACTGCATGCATAAGGTTGACCAATGCGTTACTAACTTACACAATTTGTGAAGCTGTTTCCCTTGCAAAATCATTCAATTTTTTCTGAAATTGTAATCTTGTGTTTGTTTGTACATAACAACTGCCTATTTCTGTCACAATCGAATAACTTGATAATCTGAGTTTGATAGATCCGCTTTAGTCACCCTGTCATCGACCAGTGGTGTCGTTCAGTGAAAGTATTGACTGTGTCTTGCCGATGATTTACTCCCTTTCGATTTTTCTGTCAGATCTCGCGACAGAGTTTCGTTATATAAGCTGTTGAAAGCATCTCATATTTAAATCCACACTATGTTTCGAGCTTCAGTGAAACAGCACCAATCTTGTAGATTTTGTTTTCTTTTAAATTTGGGTTGCTTTTTCATTGATTCTGCAATAGTGTTCTATCGTGTTTCGTGTACTATGAGACACTTTATGAGGTATAGTTGTCGGTGCAATGTGGTGATGAGTGTAAAATAGTTTACTGACGCTGAATGTCACGTCTGTAGAAATAAAAGGCTAACAGAGCTTCTCTAGGACTGAGGAACACCGCGACATATAACGGGTATGAGTGTAGGCATACCATAATTTTTCCGGGTGCTGTACACTAGTTAAAAGATAACTGCACTGTTTGTGTAAAACGTGCATATATTGTACTGTAAAGTTACTGTGGCTTATGTTGTGTAAAATGTGTATATATTGCATTGTAACGTTACTGTGGTTAATGTTGTGGCATGGTGTGTCCTATCGTGAGGGATGTATAGATTCAGCACATCAATAAACATGAGGGCATGAGAGAGATTTTTAAAGTGAAAAATTATGTGCGCTATAGATACTGAGATTCGACCCAAAAGGGACATCGTTCAGTATCTTAATGTAGCAGCAATCGTAATATTTAATTGTAAATATCGTCCTGGCTTCCAATATTCTTGTGAGTCTCGTATGTGTTTGGTGATCTATGGACAACTTTGCGGGTTTAACTGATACTGCAATTTAGTGATCTGTGCAAAATAATTTTACCGCTGAAAGTCCCATCTGCAGAGAGAAAGAAGAGGTGGAGGGTTCTTCGATACCGATGGCATCAGTAATTCAGCAGGTAAATTTGATAAGAGCCAATCATAATTCTCGATTCATTCACAAGACATTTTCTGTGCTGGGGTATATGAGCCACTGAATGGTGGTGAGAATGTTTGCATATGTTGAGAGCATAAAGGGTAACACACGATGGACTGGGTTATTATGGGCTATTTCCATAAACAGGTTCGGTTAGGATAAGAATTTCCATGCATACAAGCCGAGACATCGGGAAAGCTCTTACAAAAGCGACCTTTAACTATTTCTTGGACACTATACGATTCCTCAGAGGTCGACTTGGCTCTTATTTTTTACAAAGCCATAGGGGTGCAGCAACCTGTGCTATTCTGTCATCAATGGTAAAGACAAGTGCTGCCCGGAGGTGTCTCGAATATGGGGGCTGCGTGAGCATGCCTTGGAGTTTGTGACATCAGTACAACAGTGACTGTATACTAGAAAATGGAGGCAACTTTCACCTGCATCCTGCGGTGGATTGCGGCTGTGACAGCACGTGCATCTGGTCATGTCATCAACGGCACCTAGGTGATAAAGTATTTCGAGAGGAATTTCTCAGGTACCAAATATGAAAGGGATGTCACTGCCTCATGCCTGAGGGCACCTGTGTGTAGTTTGACATCAGATGGCTGTGTCACTTTGCAGGATCTGTCGCTAGCCTCCTGTGTGCTCTGCTGGATAGGGGGTGGTGGACGGTGCTTGTGTGTGTTGATTGCATGTCTGTAGCATTATTTTGTGAGCAGGTCTGTAAGCTGCGCTGTGTGTTATTTGGACAGTTTATGAGTTGATTTCTTGTCTGCGGATCTGTGTACTGCATTATTTAGGAGCAGTTTGCAGATCTGTACTGACATTATTTTGGTAAATTAAGAGTTGTTTGTGTGTCTGCAGAGCGGTAGTTAGGAGTAGTTTACAGTTCTGTGGGCTGTGTGATGTGCCCCCATGCATCTCAGAGCGTGTGTTTTGCATCAGTGTAATAAATATACTCCATGCCTAAATAAATTGTTCCAAAATTAATAAAGTACAGTCCTTCCTTACGCTATCCAGCAAACCACGGCAGGGAGAGTCATTTCGCGACATTTTCCCCCTCCAGACCACCATCTTGGCTTACATCACAGGACGCACAACAGACCCTCTGGTGGCAGTATTGTGTACTAGGTCAGTTGGCGTCTAGATATTGTGGTGGTGACACTGCCTGCAAAATAAAAACTTGTGTCCAGCACAAGCAGAGTAAAATTGAACTAGAGTTCCACCTGGATCCGGTAATTTATTTAATTTCAATCCTTTCAGTTGTTTCTCTACGCCAGGGATGCTTATTACTATGTCGTCCGTACGGGAGTGTGTCCAATGGTCAAATGATGGTATGCTTGTTCTATTCTCCTCTGTGAATGATTTCTTGAATGTGAAATTTAAAACTGCGGCTTTTGTTTTGCTATCTTCAGCTGCCACACCAGACTGGTCAACATGGGACTGAATGGAAGCCTTAGACCCGTTTAGTGATTTAATGTAAGACCAGAATTTCCTCGGATTCTCTTGCTAGATCTTTTGCTAAAGCGTGGAGGTGGCAGCCCTTGTATGCTTCGCACATATCTTTTCACAGACACCCGAATATCTACTAACTGTCACTTGTCATTTGTGCGTTCCCTTTTGAATCGAGAGTGCAACAGCCTCAGCATCTTCTAAATATCGTTATTAAACCATGGTGGTTCTTTTCCGTCCTTTATCCACTTGCTAGGCATATAAATCTCCAGACCATGATTTACAATTTGCTTAAACTTTGCCCATAATTCCTCTACATCTATCTCACTGGAACTAAGTGATGCCAATGCACTGCCTAAGTCAGACACTAATCACTGCTTATCTGCACACTTCACTGGAAAGTCTCTAACCTTCTTGACTGAGTTATTAACTTTGCTAGTTGCTCAAGACAGTTCTCAGAAAATGTGTTCAAAAGTATTTCGAGTGATTGTCTGTCTGTACCACCCGCAATGAATCCACAGACATCCCAGTGTATACTCGATAGGTTAAAGTCGCCTCCAACTAGTATTGCATGATCTGAGTATTTATGCGCTATTGATCATAGACTTTCTTTGAATGACTGTAGAACTGTCACAGCAGAATCACGTGATTAATAACAACATCCAACATTTAACCTGGTTTCACCTATATCTGTTATACGCGATCAGGTAACTTCACTGTCACACTCAACTTTGGCCTCACTATTGCTATGAACATTCCGCCTCCTATGGTCTCCGATCGGTCTTTCCAATATACGTTCCACGAGTCGCTAAATATCTCCGAGCTTTCCACTTCTGGTTTCATCCAGGACGCGGTCCAAAGAATAATATGAGTGCGAGGACTTTCCTGGAGGCCAGTAAATTCGGGAACTTTACGATTACTTACACAGTTAAAGGTAAAATTAGGACAGTCGAAGGGTCTTTATTCTGAACGCCGTTTGACTTCCCTTGCTGCATATCTACTGGCGTGTGTTCATCACAGCACTTCAAACTACTGCCTTAAAAACACTCATGTGCACTCCACAAGTACTCTGCAATACTCTCAACCCGAGTACTTGCTTTCTTTGTGTAGTGCACCCATGACCTATCAAGGTGCGGCCTATAAATTCCCATACGATAACGCAGGCCTAGAATTCTCAGCCAAGACCACCACAGAGTCGACGGAGCCTTTGGTTGAGACCCTCCACTCGCTCCGGACCCCGAGCATATCTGGGAACAAGCTGCAAATTGCGAGCTCTACTTGCACCCCGCGAACGAGGCCAGCAGCCACCTGTACGAACTGAAGATTGCCTCAGAACCCATGCCACAGTCGTCTTGCTACCGTCGTGAGCCACAATGTGCAGATTACTGCACCCTGCATTCTCGATCTCAGCAGGCAAGGCCGCCTCCACATCTCGGATGAGGCCCCCTGGCAGACATACCGAGTGCACATTTGCTATCTCTCCAGCCCAGAGCTATTCAGCAACTCCTTTTGTGGATCAATAAAAGATAAGCCTATAAAAAAGGAAACAGAATTTGGTAGTACCCGGTTCTGAGCACGTCATTTGGTAAAAGCAGGTTAAGAAGCGATATGAAAAGGGGAGATCATGTAAAATCACTATTGTTGAAGGCGAATAGAAAATTCAGACTCGGCGGTAAGATTCTGGGAAGACGCAGCGTATTTGCAAAGGAAATCGCATACTAGATGTCAGTCTGAACAATTCTAGAGCGTTGTTCAAACGTTTGGAGTCTTATCAATCAGGTATAACAACAGACATCTAATGAAATTTACACACGAGTTGCTAGGATCGTAACAGGGTACCCTTTTCCGCACGGAAGTGCAACTAAAATGCTTGGGGAACTCAAATGGGAGACTTCGAAAGAAAGAAAACTGATGTATTCTCGCGATACCTTGTTGTGTAAATTTAGCGAATCTGTAATCAAGGAACAGTGCGTGACCATTCCGCTGCCTCTATCGTTTATCTCACGTGTGGAGCATGCGACTGAGATAAGAGAGATTACAGAGGATGCATAGCCGTGGTATTTTTCCCTCTTTCTATACGCGAACGAAATGGGGCAGAAATCGCTAATACTGGTAAGGGTATCCTCCTGCACAGTGGCCTGCGGCGTGTACAACCAATGTAGATAACAACATAACATAAACACTGAAGACCAATACTCATCTATATATGTAGACAGATCTAAAAACTCAAACTGTTTGGCAGATACCCGCCGCTTATGCACTATTGTTGAGTTGTCAGGATAGAGAATTCAGCTGTAGACAGCCACTGTGGACTTGTTAAAAAATCCTGGGAACGCTTTTCCATGAAATCAATATTCAAGTGGACATTCTTTCACGCAAGATCGTAACATCGTTTGGGAAATAGTGCAAATGTGGTTACAACGAGTGATATCTTAACAGCCCACTTCACTGTATGCACTCAGTAATTTCTCAATATCTTCTTCGTGACAAGAAGACTTCGTTTTCCCCGAAAGTTCAAATGACCCACTTGTAGCTTTCCCATGCTCATACTTCTGTGTCCTTCAAATTTTCTTCGAACTTTTCCCCGAGCAACAGCTCTCGTGCATCTCGCCCCATTTGTATCTTGGCAGTGGAAATTGTTGGAAAGATACTCGTGAGGTGCTGGAATAGTGTTGCGTCTGTATGTCTTAGTATTCCTTTTTAGGAATTATGTACTCAAATTCAACTTTATGTGGACTGGAGGAAGAAGAACTTTATTTGGTTCATCCCGTTGATTGGGTCTCACTTTATCTTCTGCAGATGTTTATGTTGTTTTTGTTAAACAGGAACCAGGAAACTGACGGGAGTAATCACGTATGGCGTTCCCCAAGGCTCAAACTTATGTCCACAATAGTTTCCCGTACATGTAGATATACGTAATATATAATATTCAACAAGTACGATTAGTCCTTTTTGCAGATGACATTAGTATTGCAACTAACCATATATTCAGCAACAGAAGAAATGGTAAGCAGTCTTCTTAAAAGTGTCATTGAATGGTTTTCAGCAAACGGTCTGACTCTCAGTTTTAAAGATTACAACATATTCTGTTCTGCACGTCTAGAGGTGCTTCAGCAATAATAATCGTAACACATGGTGAGAAAATCACTAATTTTATGCGTCCCTACTGATGAAAATTTAAACTGGAAAAAATCACTCTTGAGCTCCTAAAACAACTTAAATCAGCCAAATTTGCATTTAGAGTTACCGTAAATGTTAGGGAGAGACAAATCAGTAAGTTGGGAGTAATGTGATATGGAATAATGTTCTGCAGTAACTTCATCGCGCAAAAGCGTGCTGTGAGGGCAATAGGTGGTGTCACCCATGATCATCTTCCATGAGTTAGGCATTTTGAGTACTGCTTCAAAGTATATTATCCCCCAATGAAGTTTACTGTAAATAAACCACTGCGATTGAAAAGGAACAATGATGTACGTAATAGCAACACCAGAAGAAGTGACGTTCATTACTCCGCATTAAGGTTATCTTTACCAGAAAAATTGGTGCACAATGCTATAGCTAAAATTTCTGATAACTTACCCACTGATATAAAATGCCTGACAGACAGCAGAGGAAAATTTGAAAACACAATGAACAAGTTTCTCCTTGACAACTCCTATTCTGTATAAGAATTTCTGTCAAACAACTTTAAATGTTCAGCAAGTAGCCATATTTACAAATTAAATGTGATGTGTAAGTAAAACGACTCGTTCCACATCATTACGATTTGTCGTGCAAATGATACATGGTCCCTGGTTCGATCTCGGGCGGGAGCACAACAATTTTGCCGGCCGCGGTGGTCTAGCGGTTCTAGGCGCTCAGTCCGGAACCGAGCGACTGCTACGGTCGCAGGTTCGAATCCTGCCTCGGGCATGGATGTGTGTGATGTCCTTAGGTTAGTTAGGTTTAAGTAGTTCTAAGTTCTAGGGGACTGATGACCACAGATGTTAAGTGCCATTGTGCTTAGAGCCATTTGAACCAAATGATACGTGGTCTGACCAGGAGAATTTACTAAAAAAGCTCTGGATTTTGCGTTTTCACCGACACGACAAACACTCAACTGGCGGAAATTAATCACAAATTACTCCAAACGCAATGTTTATGATGTTGTGTTGCGGAGCAAGTTTGACATTATATTGAGAAGCTACAAGTTTTGGTTTGTCTTTTGAGAGGGACAGATCTCTGAGAAGATAGTTCGGTTACGTCTGTGAAAGTAGCTGTGGTTCACTACTGCATATTTCGTGGACACAGTCAAGATCAAAAGGACGTTGTAAGACGTCACTTACAATGTGTACAGCACTTTCCATTTCCCAGTGAATTAGCTCGTCGTGACTGGCACTCTGTTGTTATGAGGGGGTGACTATAAGGAAGATTATACATTAACTATTCACTTCTTTTCCGTAATATCAATTTATGTAAACTGAACAAAAAGCATCAGTTGTAATTACCGTATCTTCACTCCCATTCAACCTCTGGAAAGGGAAATCACTCACAAATTTTCTTCTTTGTGTATAACGAATTTCATAACCCTGTCGAACACCATAGGATACCCCAACTGCAAGTTTATCATCGACTTTACATCCAAACCACAGTTAGTACAAATTACATATTCTTGACGTGATCGAACAATGCTGTGATCAGGATGCTAGAAAACCACGTAAGTAGCAACAGTTGTTTGTGTAATTTAAACCCTTCCGTGACATTATATAGTAACAAAATTAAATGAAATAGTTAGTATGTACCCAGTACGCGTATCAGTATTTCGAAGTGACGCTCATTTCATGTCTACGCGCTATTCTATACGATAATGCGGGGAAATTATGCATATTTATAACTATATTCCGTAGCTTGTCTTACATATCTGATTATTGAAAATTATAGTACAGTCATTAATATACTCTCTAGCTATAACAATACTGTTTGTGGGATGCATATAGTTGCCTAGTTAAACAAAACAACGCTCTTGCACGTTGCAGCAAGTACTCACCGCCTTTTGTTAAGACATCAAATTTCACAACACAACCAAAATCAGTCATAAGGACAAAGTGTCGGATGTATCACGCTCAACAGACAAACTGCAAGTGCCAGTGAGATGGAAGTATTACAGACAAGAGGGTGAACGAGATAAGTTTTATCTACGTAAGCGATAGGTGTTCGCTTTGACAGCACAGATAGTAGAGGGTGTCGCACCGTCTCAACAGCTCAAATCCAGCACCGCAAATTGAAGAATGATTACAAAACTATAAGTTATTAAGCAAAACATACGATCCAAAATCAGGACAGCGCTGTGTAACTCACGGTGCGTTTAGTCACCCTAGCGAAAATTCTTTGCTGATTAGTGTTACTGGTAGACACTATTTCTTCTAGATTCTGGTTAACAGTAATTTCACCAGACGCATTGTATCTTAAGAGTTACAAAGATTTATGGATTTATGCTACAGATTGAACTGCCTTACTCTGTCCACAACATATTCGGATTTTATCTTATGTGATAAGTTATCTCTCCAGTTGGTAAGAGTAACGGCCTGTCAGACATCTTTAAATGAACCAAACCAGTTGCTACTTCCCTCTGACATTGTCTACCCACCACAAACGACGTTCTTTGCTCTTATCGATAGAAGTTTCGATTCAGTCACAAAAATGTTTCGATATTCATAAGCTTGCTATCTGTTTACACTGCGACAATGCTGAGTTGTATCAAAGGCTTTTCGAAAGCCAAGCAACACAACTCCGCCATCTACAGTTTTCTCGATCTTGTGAACGAACAGAGTAAGCAGAATGTCACACAATCGGTGCCAGCAGAATTTATATAGATTCTTACAGAAGAATTTATCCACTCTTCTATGAAGTCATCATCACGGGCGTAAAATATTCCACATTTCGAGTTTTACCATGACGCTGGACTTTGCCTTGTTCCAACTACTTACGATAAGCTTTCAGGCAAATGCCGGGATGGTTCCTTTGAAAGGGCACGGCCGATTTCCTTCCCAATCCTTCCCTAACCCGAGCTTGCGCTCCGTCTCTAATGACCTCGTTGTCGACGGGACGTTAAACACTAACCACCACCACCACCACGATAAGCTTTCGCAAGGCGAAATTTGAATATTGCGCTCAAATATGTGTGTGAAATCTTATCGGACTTAACTGCTAAGGTCATCAGTCCCCAAGGCTACACACTACTTAACCTAAATTATCCTAAAGACAAACACCCACAGCCATGCCCGAGAGAGGACTCGAACCTCCGCCAGGACCAGCCGCACAGTCCATGACTGCAGCGCCTGAGACCGCTAGGCTAATCACGCGCGGCTTTTGCGCTCAAACGTTTCCTTATGGATTTACCAGTCGGTGCGGAAATTGGGCCAGCCTAGGGGAAGATCTGTAGAGATCTAAGGAAATGCGAACCACGGGTATTTTGCTGCAGTCAATATAAATAGTCTTCTTTGTAATGATGAAGGCGATTTAGGTCTCCAAAAGCCGAGTGCGTACCACATTTCATGCGGATGTGACATGTCTTAAGTGGGGGTATACTGTTAGAGCAGCCTAGAATAAGGTCAAAGAACACCAGCGACGCACATTACTAAAACAAACCAAGCAAATCAGTTGTCATCATGCGCTGTCAAGAATATAATCATGAAATGAAACGCGACATGGTCATTAGCATGGTGCAATGGTAGGTTTCTGGGACAACGTAATAAAGGAGTCCATCAAAATAAAGGTGTCGGTTAACCTAATAAACTGAGAAGGAGATTTTAACTTAAACAAATTTTGGGGATTAGGCACTCAATTTATTACGATCTCGCCAGCTATTTCATCCACCAGAACTGGAAAACGCGGGGATAATGTACGTTTCATGGAATATCATTGTGGTCTCCGAAAACCAAAACAGCATTGACGGCCGTAGAGGGTGTCGGGAGTCGAACACGGCTGGAAACAAACCAACGACACTGCACAGTGTGATTGGAGTCCAGGCAGCGAGAACGCATGACGGTTCGCAACACTTGAACAAGACCGACTGGATCGGTCGTCGTAATACTGTACATAAGAGTGGAAATACCAAAGCTGTTGAAAACAAGGAAGCACAGCATTACGCGTATCAGTATTTCGAAGCGATTTAAGTACCTGCTGTGACATATGTATCTACACACACTTGATCAAAGAATAGAGTTCTTAAGGAGCTTCACATTCTTTGTCTGTACCACTTACTAAGCATTTCATGCAGAATGAAAATAAAGAAAAGCTTACGTATTTAGAATTGAACAACTTTCTAGACACAATCACAGGAACGAAAGATGTTTGTTCATGCCACTACACTTGTAATCAGCAAGCAATCAAGTAACAAACTTTAAAATGCCGTAAACAAAAATACTGTCTTGTTGATCTCAAAGGACTTACAGCAGCATAAATTGCAAATAAAAGGCAAATCTGCTTTTACATACCTGTAACTGCATGTTCCGAATATAGTGCATGGGAAGCACTCTCTTATAAACCACTTACTGAAAAGATGTCTTCACGATTGAAAAACTTCAAAATGGCTCATTGTTAGAAATGTGTCATGAGGTTTCTTTGCAGCAAGAAAACTAAATGGGTTAAATGCAACGCATAAGCTTGCTTGTTTTTGGGAACCACAAGGAAAGCAATATTGAGTGCGTTGGTGCGTGCAGCACTGAAAGAAGGGTAACTCGCAGAGCACTATATCAACAGGGCAGCGATAAGTCCACGGGAACAGGCGTCGGTGATATGAGCAGCTGTCGTTTCCCGCTTTGAAGATATCGCGTTCTTTCCTATTCGCTTAGTCTGCAACATCACCAACCTCATGGCTCGCAATTGTTGTGGGAAGAAACTATAAATCTCAATTTTGTGGCAGTCGACAAATATTTTACTCACTGTGGGAAGAAACATGTTGGACGTTCTTTGTAGTATATTATTCCAACTCTTCACTTTCACCACTCTGATCCCTTCTTGAGGAAATACGAACAGCAAGTACACTTTTCCACGTACTCTCCTTCTACTACTGGAAGGGCTGCCTTCTCAGTTTTTATAAACAACTAGATGGAGTTTTTGGGATCTGACTTCACATCTGTTTTAAAATTTGTCGTTTGGTACTATTAACACAATGACAGTTCAGAAAGTGACCGAGTATTTTATTCGCATTGAGGGTAAAAGGAAACTGTGTTGCGATAAAATGAAAATGTCACATGAAAATTTTCGTTGGATGATTTTTTTAAAGATTTTCGTAAAGGCCTAACTCTACAACAATGCCTAGAATCGATTCGTTCAACTTTTGGGGATCAATCATTTTAAAAAAAAAAGACAGTTTGCAATTGGTTTGCAGAATATCGTCGTGTTTTCTTCAGCGAAGACTTCTATGACGGTCGACCAAAATCGTTTGTTCCAAAAATCAGTGATGCTTTGTGCAACACTATTGAAGAGGATCGGTATAGGGCTTACATACAGTGTGAGACGGGCATCCTTAGGCATAACGAAGACTGCACTACATTTGGCCCTGCACTAACATCAGCTGTGTACGAGATCTGTTCCTGATGGATTTCACACAATTTGACCGAAGTTAAAAAAAGGAAAAGTAGATTTGTGTCAACTGGAATAAGAAAACGTTCAATTAACTTCGACAATGAAAACGCAAATTCCATATACAACATCGTAACAAGAGTCGAAACTTGGATTTATTCGTACAAACCAGAAACCAAGCAGCAATCAACTGTTGGACTGGTCTAAGATGAACCTAAATGAATAACAGTGGTTTTTTTCACAAGACATTCAAAGAAAATGATCGCTTGTTTCTTTGGTTGCAATGGAAGTGTAACTACTGCTTTACAGCATGAGTGAGCACATGTGGCCCGCTAGTGGTTTTTATGCCGCCCGCCAAGACAACGAGAAAAATCCGCCTTGAACGAAGTGTTCCTTCCCGTGCGCGACCGAAGATTTCCACTACGTCGGCCACGTCAATACGCATGGTATTCGCGCAAACGCAAACCAAGTTGACACTCGGAGTGATGGCTGATGGGAGCGCTCCCACCAGCCACCGCGCAGAGTGTTAACTTCGACCGCGCGAATTACGAATAGTACGACGCGTAGTGCTTCTCCGGTTGATCTGATTTACTTCCATTTTGTCTGTGCAATAGTATATAAATATCCACATTTAGTAGAAACATGAACCCTACTAAACAACCTAAAATAAGTAATGAATGTCGTGTGTATAATGAAGAATGGACAAAAACATATTTATTTACTGAAACACGTGATAAGGCAGTGTGTGTGTTGTGTAATGAATCGCTAACCGCGTTTAAGGAATATAATCTGTAACGGTCTTCCGAAACACAACACAGCCAATTTGGCTGCAAACTTTCCAAGGAAGATCGGAAAATAAAAGCTCCAGAGTTCGTGAATAGGCTGCAGGAGCAACAAACATTATCAGGCAATCCACACTTCAAAATAGCGCTACAGAAGTTTCAAGGTAACTTATAACCTTGCTAAACTCAACATGCCTTTTTCGGTTGGCGAGTTTATTACCAGGAGCGTGGTGGAGTGTGCAAGCACCTTGCGTCTTGATGTCAGTGGTGAATTAGGGTCATTGCAAATTTTGGCGATATACATCTGAGTAAATTAGCTTACCACGCCTATTTTCATTCTCAGCTGTCGTATGGCATCATATTCTGGGGTAATTCATCATTGAGTAAAAGAGTGTTCATTGTACAAAAGCGTGTAATCAGAATCATTGCTGGAGCTCATCCAAGATCATCCTGCAGACACCTATTTAAAGAGCTAGAAGTCTTCACTGTAGCCTCACTATATATATATATATATATATATTCACTTATGAAATTTGTTATTAACAATCCGAACGAATTCAAAAGTAATAGCCGTGTACATAGCAACAACACTAGGAAAAAGGATGATCTTCACTACTCAAGGTTAAATCTAACTTTGGCTCAGAAGGGGTAAATTATGCTGCCACAAAAGTCTTTGGTCACTTACCTCATAGTATCAAAAGTCTGACAGATAGCCATATAGCATTTAAAAGGAAATTAAAAGAATTTCTTAATGGCAACTCCTTCTACTTATTAGATGAATTTTTGGATGTAGCAAGTGGGTAATTTCCCAACCCTCACAAAAAAGTGTCATATAATATTTTGTGTAATGTAATTTCTTGTATAGACACCTTTTATTAACCGGACATGTCCCACATCATTACAAAGTGTCGTATTAATGATCTATGGAACAAGTACTAATGTAATGTGATTCGAAAGCATTTCATTGTCAAGGAGGGCTATAGTGTAGTGCATTGACTTCACTAGTGACAAATTCGAACATCAGAAGGCTGAAAGCAAACATTTTGCTTGACCTTGGCTGTGGATGAGAGCATAGATAAAGAAGACATTGCACAATTACTTATCTTTTCGTGTGGAATTAATGAAAATTTCTTGTCCCAGAGGAATTGGCCTAGAATCAATTAAGGATAGAATCATTGGTCAGGACTTACTTGGTTGTCCTGTGAACCATGTCGAGAAAATTGGCTTGCACTGGAACAAAAATTTTAAACTTTACAACGGATGGGATCAGAGATTTGAGTAGGAACAATACATGTATGGTAAAGCTTTTAAAAAACGAGTTGTAGGTGCAAGATTCAGACAGTGATATCTTGTATTTTCATAGCATTTATCATCAGGAGAGACTATGTAAAGATGCACTGGACTTAGAGCATGTGCCAGATGATGGTTTTGGTGTTGTGAACACAATCGGAGCAAGGGAACTGCACAACTGACAGTTCAGATCTCTTGTTGAGGTTGTGGGGGAGAGTATGATGATGTGACTTATCACAAAAGTCTGATGAGACTGGGCTAAGTGTTAAAAAGTCTGAGCACTGCAAAATGCTATGATCCTATTTCTGGACACAAAGAAAGTATCTCATGATTTTGTTACAAAAATAGGATGTGAAAAGTGTAGATGTGAAGTAATGTTTGCAGCTGATGTATCTGAGAAACTGAATGAACTGCATGTGCCATTTCAGGGAAAGGGATTATTAGCACATGAATTTTAACACATGTAAAATCATTTAAAGCAAAATCACAACTATTTGTAAGGCAAGCAGTTGGAGGGAATATCTGTCATTTTCTTTTATAAGGAAAATAGAAAAGAACCTGGAAGTGTGTCTGCTAAGATTATGGATCATTTGTAGAGTTTGGAGAACTAGTTCACAAGAAGATTTCGGGGCTTTTAAGATAATTGAGTCTCAGTTCAATTTGCTATATTACCCTATCAGTGCTGGTATTGTCAAAGCACCTGAGGAGCTGCAGACTGAAATTATAGACATGCAGACAGATCACACAGTGAATGAAATGTTTAATGCTGTGACACTGGATGACTTTTACAAATCTTTGTCAGCTGATAAAGTTCCTTGTATGAAGAAATTTGGTGGGAAAATGTTCTCCAGATTTGAGTCTACACATATTTGTGAGTAAAGTTTCTCTTGTTTGAAAATCGACAAGAATAAATATTGGTGCTCTTTGCCAGACATTAATTTGCAGTCTGTGATGAGATCTCGACAAGCAATCTCACTCCTGATTTCAAACAAACTGTACAAAACTGTGATAAGATAAATTTGCCTCATTCAACTGGGTTCTAAAATTAAACATGCTTTCAGGTTTAGATGACATGAAATTAGCAAAAGAAATAAATTGAATAAAACAATGACCATTTTATTTATATTTATCAATTTTTATGGCAAAATTACAGATTTTCTGAAATACAAAGTTAACCTATGACTGATATCATTTTAGAAGGTCTGACTCTATGCTTACTTCTGCTTCCACAAAGTGGCCCCAAACCCGAAACAATTGCCCACCTACACTGTTGAGGACTGCAGATTGGTTATTGTGTAACAGTATACAAGAAGTTGGCAATGAAATCAGGAAAAAACAACCAAAAATATTGAACCATTCTTCATCTTCACAATGCCAGGCATCGTACTTGTACATAACATCAGACAGATGCTCCTTTGATGAAAAGAAACATTTATTAAATGTCTCACTGCCTGTATTAATGTAATTTATCACCATACTGCTTATTTTTATTTTCTTGTGTCACGCCAATGCTGTGTGTGCAGAGATTTAATCACATCAGGGAGCTCTTGAATCCCTCATTCTCGATAAATAGGAGTAATGCCATGACAAGCCGTGGGTTAAGACTGCTCTGAGTTGTGTGAACACTGAGTTGATCAAGTTGCTGTTGACTAAAATGAAAAGCTCATATCCCACACTGACACTAGCAGTGTGATATCTCAAATAATACAAATTTTGAGTTAGTACTGTGAACAAATTGCTCAGATCAAGCTCTACAGATCTGTAGTAGTTGGATAATCCTAGGATGCAGAGTTGTTGCAAGAGTATTGCGTTGGAGAAAAAAAAGAAGAGTGATTTGGCCAGCATCATGACTATTAGGATCCCTCAGTCGATGCCTGGCTGTTGTGTTTTCTATCACACTGCTTGTTTACTGAGCTTCTACTTGTCAAACTGCTTGCCTCCAGAATTTCGGAAAGTCATATTACTTCTACAGTTTACTTTTATTTTCACATTGCTCATTCATGTTATTTTGATTTGTAACATTCATCCATACATAAAAATTGGCTTCATATTTTCAGACGTTAAAATCAACAATCCCATACCACAGTGGGAGAGGCAGAAAAATATTTCTCACTGCCAAGGTATAAAACACTGAGAGCCATCCACAAATGTATGGCTGCCATGAAATTATTAATAAGTTCAATACATGCAGTCTGTAAGTAATCAAAACTTAAAACTCATGAGAAAAGAGTTTCCAGCATCTTCTCCTCTAGTCAAATGCTCTAAAGAAATAATGTGCTTCTGGTCAAGGAATGGTAACTCTTAACATATTAGTTAATAGTAACAAAAGGATACAAAATCTTAATTTTTTTCTCTGAACATAACAATAATTTGACACTGGAAGAAGAAAACTATTTCTCTGATGACCACAGTGACAATAAAAGGAAGCACAGTAGGAAAAATTTCCAAGCTGCAATGAATATTTTACTGAAGAGTACCAAAAGTGTGAAGTCTTTATACTTCTGAGGAATTAGTACCTGCAATGAAGAAAACCTGGTAACAAATGACGTTAGCACAGATGGAAAGAAGAAGGAATGCACCCTTCTGAAGCATATAAAATCAAAACCCAATTGCAGTTCAGGCCAGGAGTATTCTCCTTACCAGCATAAAAAAGCATACCATCTAGGAGTATTAATCCACCATGCCAAAACTGCCAAAATAAAAGGCAGTACAGGTATCTCGAGAATCACAATGATTGAACATAAAAAAATTTATTTTATGTCTACTTTGGATATTAACTGACAACCATGTTCAGCTAGCCCTTACAAAAAAGTACAGATGGATTTGTATTAGAGGGTCTTCAGGACAAACAAGGTAACTATGTCTAAGTTGACAACATTAAAAATGACATGCACAGACACATTAAATCAGCCACTTGTACTGAGAGCCAGTATCTAATAATGCACATGTTCCATGAGTTTAAATAAGGAAGGTAAACTGCCTACAGAGACTATGTAGAAGACTGGAAAGAGAATGGTAACCTTTATGGTACTCTCTCCGTGTTTTTAAAAAATATTCAACTTTGAATTCAGTGTAGCTTTTTTAATGTAAAAAAAAAGATTTATGTCAGTTTTACACGGCATACAGGAGTTCTGCTCCCATTAGTAAGCAGCAAGAGTGTGACGAGTTATCATTTACATCAAATGAAGAACAACGTTGCAGGGGTCGAAAAAGAATGTGTAAAACAATTTCAGACATCAATACATACATTTGTTTGTATTATTTACAAATGGAACCTCCTACACCTAAAGGGGACATCTTGGTATTCTATTCCAAAACTAAACTGCCTCCTTACCATCTAATCACATTCTATATGACTGCAAAACAAAACAAGGAATGATGCAAAGGGCCCTTCAGACCACCAAGACGGTGAATTCACATGAAGGCTATTCTATGGAATTTATTTAATTTAATTTATTTCATTTTATAGAACTTATATTTCATTCAGACAAGTGCATACTATTATCACATATATATGTCTTGCATAAATTCCAGAAAATTAGATCAATATTATGAAACATGACAGGAGATGCTGAGTCACAGACAGACACACCAAAAATACTGCTGAACATGTGAGTTTTTGGCCAAAACACCTTCTTCTGCAGTACACACACACACACACACACACACACACACACACACACACACACACACACACACACACACACAAGAGAACAACTCACACACACATGACCCCTGTCTCTAATGTCTCATGTGTGTTGAAGTTTTGTTTGCACAGATATGTGTTCATTGCGTATTTTAGCAGAATGCCTTTCAGTCAAACATGTTTAGAAGGCTTTATGGTGTGCCTGTCTGGGACTCAACATTTCCTCTATATGGCAAGTAGCAATCTATTCTTCTCATAATAATGTCATTATTCCATCCTTAGATTTTACACTCAAGTCAGTTACTAATAAATATATACTTCATAAAAGGGCATACACAATATGGCATGCACTCAATAATCAAAAAGGAATAAGGAGAGCAAGTAAGTCAGGCTTGATATACACTCTACATCAGCACATTCTACTCATTAGAACTGTGAAGAAAAATTGACTGTGTTACAATGTCTTTGAATTATCATTTGATGATATTGATTTCAAAGGCCCTTCAAGCAGTCTAGGGAAATATTTATCAAAGAATACAAACCTTAAAACTTTTACTACTGGAATTGTAAAAATTCTCATGATTAGTCAAGATGACCACTTTAGTTTATTCCCCTAAACGGCTTACAGTAAAGATTATGAGGCAGTAAAAACATTCAAAGGTGATGTCTGTATGTAAGGAAAAGATAGCATAAATCAGGAAAAGAAGAGGTAATGAAAAAGATATTCAATTCATGAAAAAGTGGAATCCCCAGAAAATAGGAAACATATCAAATTAATGACTGGATATAAGTGCTGGCTAAGATTTTATATAGTTATATAAATCAAATCTCAGCTACAGATGAACATTGTAAAGACAACTTCTACATAATTACGTATAAAAGAGGCATCTGATCTTTAGATACATCTCATAGTTACAACTCATAACCATACTGGTGAGAAGTAATGTAGCAATGTGATAATGGCAAATTGTTTCAATGATTAATAAAAATTAAACATAAGTAAATTGTAGAATGATTTCATTTTCAGGAAAAGCTTATATAAACACTTAAACTACACATCGCAGCCAAGAAAATAATAATACTTTCTTTCCTTATCTCTTAGAAAACTATATTTCTATTGAATTCTTCAAATGTGATTTACCACAAATGAGGATTTTTTTCTTTTTTTTTTTAAAAAAAAAAAGTTGCACTGTTAGTGGCAGTGTCTGATTTGAGTGCAGTGCCTGGGAGTCAGGGATATAACAGACAAGGCCTTTGCCTGAATATGAGAGAGAAAGATAGGTTGGCTGGGCTTCTTGCACAAAATGTATGGGTGGCCACGACCAGAAAGCAAGATTCCTGTGGTTACTGCTGTCAGAGAACTATCTTTTTTAGCTTAGAATCAGGATTCAGGCACTCTGTTTTGAAAGAAGTTACTTTTACTATTTACCATTAACATACATGAATATTATCTGCATTTTCATAAAAGAGAAAGATTGGCCCTCAGTTTTAAAGAATATAACACCAGATCTAACTTTGTACTTAGTTTTATGTATGTAATTGATTTTCTAATTTATTTTGACTATTACTAGTTAGTATCTTTTATTATAGGTCAAAATCAGTAATTGTTTCATAACTTAAATTCTACTGTTGACATATTAAAAAGTATAAATTCTGTAACAATTGCAAACATTTGGAAGACAAAGTACCAGTAATCTTAAAGGATCTATTTAGCTCTATTCAAAAACATGTCTGAAAAACTAGCCATTCATTAATTCCAAAGTAATGAACAGTTTTGTCAAAAGTATTCGTTAATTTCATGATTTAAATAAATAATTTGGCCTAACTCTTGCAGCAGAAGAAACTGTTAAAAAGAACCAATTTTTTTTATGTAGAATTTAATGAGTTAAGTTTTAATTGTAATTTCTGTAAATTAAACTTTGAACAGTGGGTAGTTTCAGCATCTATTATTGTGATGATATATAAGGGCCCAATTTTTGGTCAAGAGACAGTCAGTCAATGGCCGAGTTTCGTAAGAGTAACCTCTGTTGGTTAGAGAAACAACAATGCTTCATATTAAGTTTGGAATAAGTGTTAAACAATTAGGTGACAGTGTCTGCTCCATACGTACCTGATTACTCTTCAAGAACTGTGAACTTTATGGTTAAGTGTTATTGCTTGTAGATGTTCAACAGTAAACAATTGTAGCAGGATGTGGAGTTTCACCTGCAAACTATTAATGAGGCTTACCACAAGTTAAACAATAGTGCACTGGCGACATAACTGTGTATTATTGGGGGTTTCTGAACAGTGAAATTAAAGTACTATGAAACACATCTGTGTACCTGTTGGCTACATAATTTGCAATAGTTACTGTTGGAATCCACAACCCATTTTTTCAGCCAGTGTAGCAATGCAGTACGTTGACACCGAAGACAACAGTCAAACAAAGAGAGAAATAAAAGCAGGAGGGACTGCTACAAGTCTTATAAGAAAAATGATATGGAAACATTATATGAATCTTACAATTTGATATCAGTAATTAACTTTTCAGTCCACCTCCATAGCTGAGAGGTCAGCATAGATGGCTACCGTGTGGAGAACCCAGGTCTCATTTCCGATACTGCCAAGGATTTCTCACTGGTCAAGGACTGGTACAGTCTGCATTCGGCTTCATAATGCAACTGAGGAGCTACTTGGCCATGTGATAATGGTTCCATGGTCTGGAAAGTCTGAAAAATGACTGAGAGAGGAACCTGCTGACCACATGTCCCTCTATACTGCATTTGCATGATACCACAAGGCAGAGGATGAATGGCAGGTGGTAGGCATCACTTGGGAATTCATGGCCTGGCAAGAGCTTCTTTTACTTAACTCTCCAACATGGGAGGATAAACACAGCAGAGCAATAATTGAATATGTTTTCTTGGGTGAAGATGAAAGGAAGAAAATAACTGTTTATACAAAAACTGCTCTCTCTAATCATGATGCACAGTTAGTTAGTGTAAATAAAATAGTGCCTTACAATGTGGATACTCCTCTGTGGAAATCAGTTCGAGTAATTAATGACTCCATGACAAAGGTTTTTAAGAATAGTTCACAGTAGGTGACCTGGAATGAAATTTATAATGAACCAAACACTAACATAAAATTTAATCTTTTCTACGATAAATTCATGTCATATTATTATTTGAAAAATAACTGTCAACATAAGCTAATCCAGAAAGGACATTAAACAGCTGTATAAAATCCATGGATCACTAGAGAGATTAAAGTATCTTGTGAAAGGAAAAGGAAAATGTGTTTCTTAGAAAGAACAAGTAATTGCAAAGTACAAAAACTACTAAAAATTATTAAGAGAAGTTTTTAAAAATCAAGGAAAAGGCACATAATATAAGAAATCAGTAATTCTGACAACAGATTTAGAGCTATATGGAATGTAGTGGAACAAGAGGCGAAAACCAGTCACAGAACAGGATAACATCTCTACTGAACTGAACTGAATGGAAGGGCTATAAATTATGATTCACAGGTAAGAAATCATTTCTTAAATATAGTAGAAAGCATAGGAACACACAGTTCAAGAGAAAAATCACAACAGTATATTGAAAAAACAAAGAAAATGTTTTTTTGTTAGAGTCATTATGGAACACAATTTCAGTCTGCCTGGAAGTCACAAAATTATCCTGTTGGTCTATTCAGTGACCATGCTAACACATTTGATGGAGTGGAGATCACAAAATTCTATCTGGTGAACTAACATCTTATGGAATTAATGACATCCACTTTACAAAGATGGCAGTTCATAAAAAAAGCACAGTGTTGCTTGGACTGCATGTATCGTAAGAATGAAACTAACCATAGAATCGAGGAACACATTATGGGCAAGGGGGCATACTGATAGCTACTTATTCTTCTCTCATTCTTAACAAACATCAATCAGCTCTAATTATTCTAAAGGCTGATTCAGAAACAGTAATGTTTGTTGATGACACAGTCATACTAATCAAGGGTCAACACAGTTTTACTAGATGTAACTAAGGTGATAGCTGAACAGGCTTGCAACTGATTCAAAGAAATCAGCTGAAGTCTTAATTTCACAAAAACTAATGTTGTGTAATTTCAAACAAGCAAAAAAGACCTTCTAGCAACAAAACAAGACATTATTGGGCATAAACTAAATGAAACACTGCATGTAAAATCCTTGGGGGTACAACAGGATAATAACTTAAAATGAAGTCAACACAGATAAACTAATCAAGGAGCATTTTTGCTGTTAGAAGTACATATCCCTGACATGTTGGCCTAGTGGCATGAGTGTTGACTTATTTGGAATATTTCCACTCCTCATAGTTTTATACTTCAGTACATCACAAGAAAATACAGCATTTATTCATCAGAAGTGACCTCTTAGAATATTTTGTATGTACAAAATAGTAGATCTTGCAGAGATCTCTTTACAAGTCTTGGCATTCTTACACACACTTCCCCTCACATTTGCTCTTAACATTCTTTGTTGAAACAAAAAGGAAATCACATAACTAAATTAACCCACACCACTATCATAATTGTATCATCACAGATAATCTGCAATATCAGTACACTGGCTTGTCGTATATCATACTGCACCATCTGTATTACAAATAATTTATGGACCAACAAATAAAATTTACAATTACACAAATTGGGAATTTCTTTAGGCTACAACTCAAATTGAGTGTTTATTGTAAGCAGCATGATAAATGCTGCTTACAATGTAGTGTAATTTAAACTAAAATATATTATTACATATGTAGGTACTTACTTTCATTAAAAAATTAAAGTGACAAGTATTCCACATTCCTGGAGGTTGTTCTTCTTGATGGGCTCTATATAATGTAATGAGAGAATGGATGAGTAAGTGAGTGAGTGATTGAGTTAATGGCTTATTCTGATAATCTGCAACAATCTGTTAGATATGAGGAGAACAAGTCTGAGAGATGACCTAAAATCATCTGCACAGTAGATTTATTTATGATGGACAGATGACTCATCATCATGTGAGATAGCACTGCTGATGGAAGCCATAACTACAAATTTGTCACATACACCCAACATTTTAAATGATATGCTGCTAGGAATACCAGAGTTTCACTATATACATTCACATTTCACAAGAACTTAACATGTAGACATCAGAAAACCACTGTGCTCAGTCTGTACTATGAGCATTTACTGATTGATCTACATTCTCATCTGCAGTAGATGATATTTATAATGAATACAGCATCAAACATTTTGAAGGTTGGGTAAATACCATGACAAGGACATGAATGAATCTATTTGCAGCTGCCATCATCCACTCATTATGCTTACAGCACCAACAAATTTGTTGCAGATGATTTTCATAGGGTACACTGATAGCATTTGCTGTTGCTACTACCTCAATTGATTTAAATGGCCATACTTTATCTTCCCTGACTTCCACAAGGGACAAGGAAGAGCTGGGGGGAGGAGGGGGGAGGGTTCAGGGCAATAGTCTCATCCCAGAATGAGGAGGGATGGACTTTTTATGGATTACAGATTTCACACATCTTTCTAGCAATGACTGTCTGTGACTCTGCTAAACCACAACTAGAACACTGTTGAGTGCCCTGGAAAATACCTTTAAGCATGGCCACACAATACAAATATGATATAGCTGCAATTGGGGAACCACCTTGGTTCAATTCTATGAGGTTAAAATCTGTTTCAACAGCCAAATTGAGGAGGGCTGTGGGATTTTTTGCCACATTCATATAATCAAATTATAATCCTCAACCACATTTTAATGAAAAAACCCGTAAAACCTCACTCTGAAAACACATTCTGTTCTATTTTAACCATGCAGGTCAATATTAAATAACAGAAGACAAGAAAATACAGCAATAAATCTGTTGGCATGGCCAGATGTGAAAGGCCTGCATGAAACAAACAGCTATAATTGGCATCAAAGTCAAATAAGTGATTTTTGAAGTTAATTTCTTCTCTTTAAGGAGTATTAATGTGACCTTTTTTATGAGATTGATTTTTATTTTTCAGCATCTTCTGAACATTAATAGCATATAAATAAAAATGTTTTCCCAAATGACTTGTTGGATACTGGGGATCTAATAATAATATTGATGCAATATCATACTGTTGAACAAGAAAGATAACTATCATTCATTCTTATATTAATATCAGAAAAATATGTACATGATTGCTTCACAATTCACACAGTGAACAGTTTTTTAAAATTCACGTGTTAAAACTATGCAAATTAGTGAAATGCCCATTGGTCCACTTAGCTGTATTTATTCTTCATTTATAGACCCACACAAAAGATGTGCAGGGTGACAATTATTGATCTATATGAAATAAAATGATCATAACCTGTGAACAACTTGTGTTACGTTGTTCAAACTGCAAATTTGGCTGCAGGGTATGATGAGAATTAATATGTGCATGCACAAGTACCTTGTTGCTGTCAGCCATTTGCATGTGAAAATGTCATGCTACAGCACATTTAGGGGTGTGAGAATCTACATTTCATGATTGAGAAGTCTCATCATTCTCAACAGGTGACTGTGTGGTGTGCAATGTCCAGTCACAGAATAATCGGTGCAATATTCCTTGATGGTACTGTGTCTGACAAATGGCACATGAAAGTTCTGAATAATGATTTCATCCCCATTACCCAAAGTGACCCTGATTTTGAAAAGATGCACTTCATGAAAGACGGAGCTTGGCCCCATTGAAGCAGGAGAGTGTTTGATGTCCTGGAGGAGCACTTTAGGGACTGCATTCTGGCTATGGGGTACCCATGGGCCTCAATTGGTCTCCATACTTTCTGGATGTCAACACATGCAACTCCTTTTTGTGGGACTGTCTTAAGGACAAGGTGTACTGCAATAACCCCAAACAATTGCTGAGCTGAAAACAGCCATTCAGGAGGTCATTGACTGCATCAATGTTCTGACACATCAGCGGGTCATGCAGAATTTCACTATTTGTCTGTGCCATATCATCACCAAGGATGGCAGGCATATCAAACACATCATAACCCACATCCAAATATCTGTAATGACATTTACATGTTGAATGAAGTGTGTGCAAGCCACAGTTTGTAACTGATTTACGTTTTTTGTTTTTTTTTCCCATGTAGGTCAATAATTGTCACCTCATACATAAATATGCAAATGAAATATCCTTACTATTTATGTTTCAAAGCAATCTATCTTAAAACTTTGAGTGGATATTTGTCAATGTTTTGAGATTCTGTGTACTTCCTGTCAAACTGATTTCTTGGCACCTGCTGCATTCCCAATTTCACCAACTCAGTTTAAGAAAAAATAGCAGTTTCAATGTATTTTCCCTTCTTCGATAAACTTCTACAGACACCCATGTTTGCCTCTCATTAACTTATAATCTAATGATCACTTTCATTCACACATCATGTTCCACATATCCCACCATGAAGGAAATCTTTGGTGGTATACAATAGGAAGTTGCAAGCTGAAATACTTACAAATTATTTTGTATATACTAATGTATATGAGGAGAAACAGAGCTGCTTTGAAAAATGCCTCCACCCCTCCACCATTCATCTGCTGTTTTTATCTAACACTTCAAACAAAGCATTTATGTAATTTGACACATCCAACTACCAGTTGTCTGTATACTGAAAAAGTTAAGATGCATTTAATATAAACGTATGAGTTATGTGGAATTCACATCTCCAATCAGACAAATTGTGGCAGGGGTGGGTAATGAGGTATTCTTTCACTCTGTTTTTTAACACCTGGAGATTTTTAATCATCTGACTGATGTCTGGCTGTGTCCTGTTATAAACGTTTGCACCAGAATATAAAACATCATTCTGAACCAGTGACAGAGATGTGTAGTCCACTTGTAAATTGTATGCAGTTGCGAACTATGCATTTGATCTTAAATTTACTCTTGTCATCCAACACAAGTGTAATTAAGAAGTATATTTACTGATACATAAATGTTAGAATCCCTCAGTCCCTGAAGAGGCTTCTGACAGGTGTTTGATTATCAACTTTGTACATTATTCTTACTGCATGTATCTGTAGAAAAAAATCATTTTTTTACTTCATCTGTATAGCCCCAGAAGCTATGCTAGAGGGCTGTATGGCATGAAAGTATGCCAGCGATTCTGTCAGCAGGTCAACACAGAGAGAGAGATTACTATGTCAAAAAAGTTAGAACTGAGCTTTTTGATTAACCTAGTTTGTTAGCCATTTGGATGGGTAGGAACTTCATGCATGGAACAATCACTGTGTGCCCATTGATCTCTACTTCGACTAACTACAATCAATTTCATTTGTCTGAAACTATATAACTTGTGTCATTGTGAGATTAAGGCTCAAACTCTTTACTGTAAACCAGTAGTGAGATTGTTCCATTGTTCTCCAGACTGGGTCTTGTGTGGATGCATTTGGCCTCTTGGACAGTATACTATTGTTATAAGCAAACATAACTGTTTTTGAAGAGTAACATACTATTCCAGGTACTTTATCAATGTAGATAGAGAGCAGGAACAGGCAAAGCATCAAACCTTTCCAAATATGATATTTAATATTTTCCCATTCTCAATTTAGTCTTATTACTGTCACACCATTTGTTACACTTTGACCTACATTTTCTATTAATATATGACTTCACCCTTTAACACTATACCATTAAGTATGACTACTGGGATTGTATGACCTACACAACTGAAGGTTTGGTGAAATCACAGAAAATGGCAAGGGAGTAACTTTTCTTTGTTTTGTCCTACTTGGACTGTGTTCATGAGATCATATATTGATTTCTGACTAGAAAGACCCCAACAGTAACCATACTGAGCTATTGGCAAAATATTATTCTCAGAGACAAGACACAATGTTCTGCTATAAGCTTCTTCTGCAAAAACTTCTGAAGTGATATACTGTAGATCTATAATTAAAGGTCCCTTGCTTATCTCTACTTAACTTCATATTTCAGCCTTTTAGGAAATGCATCTTGACACTAATTGATTACAAACATAGCTCAAGGGAACACCATCAAAACAGCTAGAAGAGGTATTAGTTTTTAGTGGTTTTTATGACCTCTCTACCAGTTTATTTGGTGAAACTGATATCTAGGGGTAGATTATGGAATTCCTGATTAAGTTAATCTGATGGATCAGCTTTCAGTGATCCTTTTCTTGTACCTGGGTTTTCAGTTACTGTTGAAAAGATTTAATTGGACTGTCCCACTGCTACTCTCATCAGCAGATAAATATCATTAGTCTTACCATGTTTATTCTTTTCATGCATTGTAATACTCCAAATTGCCTTTTCCTTGTTCTTGGAATTTTGTGTACAGTAGGTCTACATGTTTTCACCATTGTGATGATGGAATACGGAATTTTGTCTGCAGTTCTCCTTTAATTCTTGATTTGAATTAGACCTCTGCATCAAATTAAGCTTTAATTTTCTGGCACAAGATACGTTGATACTAAATGGTATCAATGCTTTACCTGGACATCCTTTGTAATTATTTCTGCCCACTTGCAAAGGAAAACTGGGTTCATAGTGAGCAGTATTTACATGTACTTAAAAAAGCCATGAAAAGTGCCGCATGTAATTCAAACACAATTATTGACAAAAACAGTTATGAGTTTGAGAATCCAAAGAAGATTGTGAACAATAAAATGTGAAAAAATACTACTGCCTACAGAGACATATAATCAATTCAGTGTACCTGGCGAAGAAATATGTACCAAAATGAGTGTAAACAGTATAAACAATCATGTGCACAAAGATAAAACAACAGGCCTAAAATTGCAAAGAACCAAACTCAAAGTGAACACATATTCAGGCAGTCATGAACATGGCCTAGCGGAAATTTTATGTATCAGACACGGAATAAATGCTACTTCTTCTGTAAAACTTGGTGCACCAGTGGCTGAAGTAACAAGAAATATAAAAGATGCAAAAACCTCTAATTCTAATTGATGTACTGTAATAATTGGGGTGCCAATGATATACATAAAAATGAATTAATTAAAGATACAAATAACTTGAAAGAAACTGTGAGATGCAACAAGAATGCAATAATAGTTGTCATTGGAACTCCAGACATGACCTAATAGAAAGTTCTTGTGTGAATGTAGAAACTGTTAAGCCAAACAGACAGTTAAAAAAAAATGTAAAGCATACACACATTTCTTATCTGTTGATTTCTTGCAGAGAGAAGACTTTACTAAACATGGTTTGCATTTGTATGCAAGTGGAAAGTCACTCCTTGGACATAAAATTGAACAATTTCTAGATAAAAAAAAGAATAAACAAATCATTGCTAGAGTGGGTACTCCAACATCAGCAGCAGTAACCAGTCCAGTAACAGTACAAACAGCAGAAACCCAACCAACACCACAACCAGCTTCAGTAACTACTTCATCAGAACCAACAGCAGCAATAATTTATGGGCTACCAATTAGATGAAATGTGAGGCAGCCAAATCACCTCAAAGATCTTTAGTGTCAAAGAGCCTCAAGAAATCATTGTTAAGATAAGTAATAATTTATTTAACTTTGCATCTCATAATCAGTTTTCAGTCCTATATCAAAATGTACAAGGTTTATGTAATAAGTTGGCTGAATTTGAAGTCTTGTTAAGAGACAGTTTAACCAAATATCTGTTATATGTGTCAGTGAACACTTGGTACCAAACCCTCAAAAATGTACAGCAGCCCTTCCCAAATTTAAAATCATAAGCAGTTTTTGCAGAGACAAATACAGATGTGGATGTGTATGTATTTATGTTAGAGACAATCTTAATTCTAATGAAGTAAAGTTAAGGAATGTAAAGTGTACAGAAAAAAATTTGAATACTGTGTCTATGAACTGACTGACTGTGGTTTGATAATTGTCTGTATATTTGTGTCACCTTCTGGGAATATTTCTTTATTTTTTAAAACTCTTGAGGATCTAATGAATGAACTGAGACTTAAGTCCAAATCAACAGTTGTACAGGATAATTTCAACATCAATTTTAGAAGTAATAATAATGCACACATGGATCAATTGCTAAATCTCTTGTTGTTGTTGTTGTTGTCTTCAGTCCTGAGACTGGTTTGATGCAGCTCTCCATGCTACTCTATCGCTAAATCTCTTAACCTCAATAATTTGGAAGCCACAGTAACTGTTATCACCATGTATGGAAATGTGTGTGAGACAACAACTGATCAGGTGTTTATTAACAAAGAGACCTGTAGTTATGAGGTTGAAGTAACAGATACTGGTTTCTCTGACCACATGGCAATAAGCTCTTCTTAAAAATATATTGTTGGGAAAAAACACAGCAGTGAAACGACATAGAAACAAGATACATTAATGAAAGAAGCCTTTGGAATTTTCATAGCATGTTGTTTAGTGTTGAATGGGACAGAGACCCAAACAAAGCTGTAGACTCTAAATATGAGTCATTTCTCTCTGATTATAAATACAGCTTTGATGTAGCTTTCCCCCTTAGAAAAGTAAAAACCTCTCTCAAATTTAATTCATGGTTAACTGGAGGAATTAAGAAATCTGCAGGTACTCTTAGAAATCTGGGATGGCATTCAAAGCGTAATGCAGCATTAAAGCCATATCTCAGATGCTACAGAAAAGTCTACAGGGAAGTTATTCATGCAGCAAAAAACCTGAACAATGATTTCATTACCAGAAAAGGCAGCAATAACACCAAATCAGTTTTGAAGGTCATAAACCATAACACTGGTAAATCCAAAGTGACAAACAACAATCTTATCAAAATAATGGGAGGAAAAGTTGTTCAAGACCCTGTATGTGTTGCCACTATGTTCAATGACTGCTACATTAACAGTGCTCAAAATCTTATCAGGAACCTGGGGAACTCAAAAGGTAGTAAGTCAGAAGTTTCCACAAATAAAAAGACAATGTTTTTGTACCCAGTTAAGCATTCAGAGGTAAGAAATGCAATTATTAAGCTGAAAAATAAAATGTCCTGTGGATGTAACAGTATTCCTGATAATATCATAAAACATAGTACAAATAAAGTAATAACTGAATTAGTTGATATTATTAATACATCATTTAAAACTGGTGAATTCCCTTCTTCAATTAAAAAGTCAATAATAAAGCCACTTTATAAAAAAGACTATTCATATACCATACAAAATTATTGACCATTGTCACAACTTGCTAAAGTAATTGAGAGGATTATGTTTACGAGACTGTTGAGTTTCCAAAACAAATGCAAAATTCTAACCATTGCACAGTATGGGTTCAGGAAAAACAGGTCTACAGAAACAGCTGTATATTACTTTTTGGAACAGGTTTTAACTGCAATGGATAATGAGGACTTAAACTGTGGAATATTTTTAGATCTACCCAAAGCATTTGACCTCATCAGCCATGATATTTTGCTAGAGAAACTATATTGCTATGGAGTCTGTAGAAAAGCATATAGTTGGTTTCAATTGTATCTGTGCAACAGATATCAAAGTGTTGGAATAATACATAATGGCACAAAATATTACTCGACATATCAGAAAGCCAACTGTGATGTACCCCAGGTTTCTGTTCTAGGCCCTCTGCACATCTTAGTTTGTATTAATGATTTTCATAACAATCTAACAAGAGCAGAATCAGTACTTTTTGCAGATGATATGAGCCTTTTTATCAAGGGAGTTAGTGAAGCTGACCTACAAGATAAATAACTGCAACAAAAAATGAGGTTGCTGAATGGTTCAAGGACAATTACTTAATTATAAATGACAAAAACCACTTGGATGAATTTTAAGCATGTAAGGAACAAAGTAAAAAGTAACATAAAAGTAGAGATTGGGAAAAGTCTGATAGAGCAAACTTCTTTTACAAAATTTGTAGGTGTATGACTGGACAATAACTTAATATGGGAAAAAATGTATTGAATTATTGAATAAAAAACTTAGTAAATACTGTTATATATTAAGAAAATTTAAAGAAAAATGCAATTTTGAAGCAGCACTATGTGCCTACTACTCTTACAGATATAGTAATCTAATATATGATATTTTATTTGGGGGAATACAGGTTTCACAAAAAGTTGTTTTAAGCTCCAAAAGAAAGCTATTCATATTCTGAAGGCCATTTCCTACAGAGATCCACATATAGGACTCTTTAGAGCTGAAAATTTTAAGCCTATCTAGTTTATTCATCTGTGAACCAGTACGTTTCCTGAAGTCAAATCGAGAACTCTCTTCTCTAAACAGTGAAGCACGCAAACTGTCAAACCAGAAACAGGCATAATTTCCATAGAAACATACATTTAAAAGCCCTGTAACAAAATGGTGTAATGTATCTACCCAAAATAATGTCCAATGCCTTACAAAGGAAATAAAAACCGTACAAAACTTACATATATTTAAAAAAGAATTAAATAGGCTACTATTAGGTCAAAGTTTCAATAATGTTGATGCATTTCTTTGCTATCCACATAGATAATACTCATTGTTTGATTTTTCTTTATAAACCTTAGTTTTATTCAACTTGCACATGAAAATAATAGAAAATATGTAAAGTAAGAAAATGTTACAGTGTAACTAAGAAAATGTTATTCAATATAACGGATTTTTTTTATATAAACCTTGTAGTTTTTTTTTATCTTGCATGTAAAAAGAGGACAAAATATGTAAAGTGTAATTAAGAAAATGTTAAAGTGTTATTACGAAAATCTTATTTCCCTTCATTGTTAAAAATACAAATCATGCTCTCTCTCTCTCTCTCTCTCTCTCTCTCTCTCTCTCTCTCTCTCTCTCTCTATCTATCTATCTATCTATCTATCTATCCTTGTATATTACAATTTCTAAGTCATGTATATGAGAAAATGAATGATAATAAATTTAATTTAATTTAATTTAATAATAAACTGAAGTTCAAGAGATTCACCTTGCAGATTAATGTGAACAGAAATGGGATAATTAAATATTGAAAAATGACAAGATACATTTGAAATTCTCTTGTCTACAGGTACTTTGATAATGAATACTCCTGTAGGCAGCTCAGTTGAAAAGGAATGGACATTTCTAAAAGGGACAAGCACAGAAATGGGATACACAGGCATGAATACAAGGAAGACAATTGCAAAGGAACCTCGCAGAATTCAACTGACTGATGAAAGAAGGAAAAACAAAAATGTTTAGGTAAAGACATAAATGTAGTAATATAAATCACTTGGGAACAAAATAAATATAAAGTGCAAGGAAGCTAAGATGACATAGCTGCAGGAAATAACTGACAAAATTAAAAAAAAAAGCAGTAACCATCACGACAGATTCAGCACATAGATGACTCAAAACAATCTTTGGTGAAATTTTAAAAGCAATAATGCCAACATTAATACTGAAATTGTAATTCCAGGACAGATTCAGCACATAGCTAACTCAAAACAATATTTGGTGAAATTTTAAAAGCAAGAATGCCAACATTAACAGTGAAATAGTAATTCCATTGTGAAACAGAGAAGAAAGGGAATTGATTTTTGGAAAGAAAACACTGAAGTCCTCTATGAGGGGAGAGATTGACTGTTGGCATAATAGAACCAGAAATGAAAGTCAGTATGAAAGATACAATGAATCCAGCAGTAGAGTCAAAGTTTACCAGAGCTTTGAAAAACTTGAGATTGAATAAGGCAGTTGAGATGAATACCATTCCTTCAAAATTTCTAAAATAAATGGGGAAAGTGGCAGCCAAATGATTATTTAACTTGGTGAGTAGGACCTTTGAGAATGAAGAAATACGATCAGTAAGAAAAATATCACCTGCACAATCCTGAATGCAGAAAACAACTATTCACACTGATTTGTAGGATCTATATGACTAGAGATAAAAAGCCAGTTATTGAGGAAAAAATAAAACACATAATTACAAACACAGCAGGAGAAGCCAAGTGCAACAACTATTGCACAATTAGTTTAATAGCTAATGTGTCCAAGTTTCTGATGAGAGTAACATACAGAAGAACATTAAGGAAAATTGAAGACATGTTAGATGATGACAGTCAGTTTGACTTTCAGCATGGTAGAAGCACAAGAGAGACAAAGTCCTGATTATGTGATTGGTAACAGAAGCAAGACTTTAGGGAAATCAAAACACATTTAGAGGATTAGTTGACATACAAATTGTGTTCAACAATCTAAAATAGTAAAATATGTTCAAAATTCTGAGAAAAAAGTAATAAGCTATTGAGAAATGCCGTTAATATAAAATACTTATGAGAATGAAGATAGAAAATAAGAATGGAAGATCAAGAACAAAGTGCTGAGATTAAAATATGTGTAAGTTAGTTCAAATGCTTCAAATGGCACTAAGCACTTTGAGACTAAATATCTGGTCATCAGTTCCCTAGACTTAGAACTACTTAAACCTAACTAAGCTAAGGACATCAAACACATTCATGCCTGAGGCAGCATTTGAACCTGCAACCCTAGCAGCAGCGTGGTTCCGGACTGAAGTACCTGGAACCGTTCGGCCACAGCAGCTGGCTGTAAGTTAGTGATGCAATCTTTCCTCCCTACTGCTGATGTATCCACCAAAGAAGCAATGATGGAAACAGAAGAAAGGTTGCAGAGTGCGATTAAAATTCAGGGTGAAAAGGTATCCGTTGATAAGATTCACAGAAGATATTGGTATCCTCAGTGAAAATTAAGAAGAATTACAGGATCCGTTGAATGGAATGAATAATTAAACGAGTGCAGAATGTGGACTGACAAATCTAACTAAGACGGAAGTAATAGGGTGTAGCAGGAATAAGAATGACGAGAAACTTAAGAGCAAAATTGGAGACAATCAAATAGATGAAGTGAAAGAATTCCTCTGACTTGAAAGCAAAACAATACATGAAAAAAGGAACCAAAGCAAGGAGAGCATAAAAGGCAGACAATTACTGGCAAAGAAAGGCATTCCTGCCCAAAAGAACTCTATTAGCATCTTAATTTGCCTTAATTTGAGGAAGGTATTTACAAAATACATATCTGGAGCACAGCATTGCATCATAGTGAATCATGGACTGTGGGAAAATGGTAAAAGAGAATTTAAACCATTTGAAATGTGATGCTATAGGAGAATTTTAAAAATTAGGTAGACTGATAAGGAATTACAAGGTTCTTTACAGAATAAACACAGGAAAGATTACATGGTATACACTGAAAAGAAAAATGGACAGAATAATACGATGTTTGTCACGACATCAGGAAACAACTGCCACAATATGAAACTCTGGAGGGAGCTGCAGAAGGTAAAAATTGTAGGGGAAGACAAAGATTGGAATACATATAACAAAGTACCAGGGCCATTGCTATGTGTTTCTTGCCTCCCTAGAAGAGAAGTGAAAAATAGATTCCGCTTCTTTTTTACTGCCATCTGTCCTACCAGGGCCATTACTAGGTGTTTTGCCTCCCTAGGAGAGAACTTTTTTATTACCATCACATCAGTCCTCTGATAACCTCTCCCCACCTCCACCCCCACCTCCAATGTCCAATAGCACAACAATGCAAATCTCCTATTACACTTTTAATCATTAAACTAAGGTGACCAGATGTCCTCATTTTCTGGTAACAGCCCTCAGTTTTCATACTTTGTCCTCAATTCCTCTATAACTGATTGTTGACAACAAATAATCAGATAATAGAGCACTTGTCCATGAAAGGCAAAGGTCCCAAGTTCGAGTCTCACTCCAGAACACAGTTTTAAAGATACAGGGTACTTTTCTGGCTCAATATTATGTAAAAACCAACACCTATTTCTTTCAGGCACTGTTTATAATGTATATGTTTTACAGATTTTTTGTTGATATCAGGTAATGCAGCACACTTCCTAAACAAATTAGAAGTATATTGAATATTTTTGAATCTGATTAGGGTTATTAAAAAAATACAAAGAAACTGATGCAACTTTTTTGCTGAGCTACAATTTAATCCAATGTTATACATTTGAAGCTGGCCAAATTTTTACCAGATATGCATGACATGATGACTGAGGTACTAGACCTATTTAATCCCACCTATTATGTATATTACAAGGATAAAAATATCAAATCTTACATTTTAATTTTTGTAATTTTTTCCCAATAAAAATGACATTTTTCTACAATTTAGTTGATTCTGCAATAAAACAATAGACCATACTTATGTAGTAGTCCTAAGCTTTATTGCAGAATCAACTTAAAGAAGAAAATTAGAGCAATGCTTTATAAACTTTAGGAAATATTTGTACCTGAATTCTGAAAAATACAGCTAGTGGGTGATTGCAAATTAAGATATTAGTCCAATTAAACAGTGAGTCAGAACAGTCCTGAAGCATAGCCTTCACCCCAGAGCATTTCTTCATCTTCAAGCTTACTCTTGGTGGCATTCCTTTGAGTACTTCTTGCTTCTTTGGTAACTTGAAGAGCGAATCTTTCAGCTTAATACACCCATTGTCTGTCACATGCAAGCAATTGATCTTCCATATTAGAGCCACATTTTATACCTAAATTTCTCAGGGCCTTCAAGCTTACTATTACTCCATCCTTGAAACATATTACTGCATCTACTACACCAACGTTTAGTATATTGAGTCCTACAAAAACATTCTTGCGTAATTTTTTCCATAAGCAATAATTGAAACTTTCGTTTGTATTTTGAAGAAATTTACTAAGTGAAACATGCTCACTCAGGCTTCTAAAAATTGCTTTTATTGCATTCATAGCAAGCTTATTATGGTATATTTGACCACTTTCTTTTGCTTTTTGGTAACCACACCAAGAATCTGCTCCTTTAGGGCAAAGTCCATGAACAGGGTGGTCATCTGTGGACAACTTATGAAAGATGGTGGTCCATGCAGCTTTTCTCATTGCTGTAACATCATTCAGAGGTGCAGTTCATATAATGGCTAGTCCATAATAATTCTGAAGGAGGTCTATTTCAGTTTCTGTCAATCTGCCAGATAGAGATTTTTCATCAGATAGCACTTTCTTTTCATTTCTCTTTGTAGCTTCCTCAGTCGAGCACCCATCCTCTTCTGCACATGTCCACAACACTCTAGTTTTGTTACCAAGGTATCACCATAAACATTGAACTCGTTAATTTTCTTGAAAGTTTTTCAGTCCCCATCTCTGAGGTACTTCGTATATCTAACGTTATAAACAGGCACCAACCTCTGAAATATTTGTATAGCTCCATCACACTTCTTCATTGTCACCATGGCAGGTGTGGCAGTACTTAGATAAGCACTCAACATCAACAACTTTTCCATTCTCCAGAGAAGTAGCACTTACAACACCATTCAATGATCAATGTCCTCAATGTTGCCTTGTCCCATCAAGTGGAACAGCAATGTCCCTGGTTCCACTAATATTTACAGTTTCTTCTACTGCACATTTCGTAGATGCTTAAGGCACAACGTCAAGGCACCTAAAAGTATTTTTATGTACTTGCTGAACCTACTTGGAGAACGAGGAGGAAGGTCATCAAACCACAAAAGGTTTGAGCAGCCTTTTTTTTCCTTTTCCTATTGCACGCATTGCATACACTAACTTCAAATTAACATAACATGAATTATTTACAATGTTTGAAGTCATTTTCAAGGTAGAATAATTGCAGGATCTACACAGAACAACTAATTTTGATAATAAACCCTTACTGTTATTTTATTGTTCAGTTATTTCCAGACAGTATACACTATCACATTGTTTACATTTCGCCACTTACATTATCAAAGAAGATAAGATGCCCACATCAACAAAAACAAATCCACTACAAACAGTGTCATTTTGTTAACACAAATATTTTGGTCACCAGGAGGCATGCCTTGTGGGAGTTCCTTCCCTGAAGAACTGATACATAGGTTACTTTCAACAGTGTGGGTTACTTTGTTTGTGAACTGGTTACCACAGAATTTCCTTTTATTGAATTTCTTGATGCATGGCATAGTTTTTATTTATTGCACACTAAAAGATACATACTTCCACAAACATATGTAGCACATGGGCTACAAACATTCAGTAACACGTGAACAAACTGCTTCAGTGAAACAAAAGTAAATACTAGCAAAGGTAATCATCAGAGGCACCAGGAACCTGCACTGTTACCTATGTATATAATGTATCATATGTATAATCACTAGAAACAGAAAGTTCACAGTTCTTTTTGAAGTAATACTGGTTTCTGCAACAGAAATAAAAGGGGCATGGTGGCATACATGACCGTAACTTTAAAATTTGGTATATATAGGTCATTTTTTATAGGTCATTTTTTATTTGAAACCCTATAATGTTTACATGAATGTAATCAGGAAAGACTATAGAATTTAATAAAGTCATAAAAAAATTTGATTTTTCAACCATTTATAAGCACCCTGTATCCTTAATCTGTCAGGAAGTTTCAGCGCACACTCCGCTACAGAGTGAAAAAGTCATTCTAGGAACAAATTCTCTCAATTTCCTGTTTTGTCCTCAAGTTTCGAAATTTTCCAAAATAATTGAAATAGGATTAATGTGCTGAACATTTTAAAGTAGAACTCAACTGAATATACTAGGGGAACCAACTTCCACAATAAATTACTTATTGTATTTAATTACAAGAAAATGAACTAATAAAGGTGTGTATCTGTTTCCTGGTGTGAATGATAGCATACTGATGGGAGACATGCTGAAGCATCAAATTAGGTCACCTGGATAATTGTGCCATTATTTCATTACTAATTTAACTGAAATATTTTTAGAATGGGGACTAAATCTCATATTTTACAGCATCCACTTTCTTGTGAATAAATAAATGAATAACGTCTTGTTTCCATTTTCTATTGAGAGATCTACAGTTCTTATTAGCTGCCTCTGTGTTGCAGTGGGATAACTGACTGTATTCAGAAGATCATTCATCTGCATTGGGTGGCTTGCAAAGTATAAATGTAGATGTAGATGTACCAGAGAGAAATTACTCAAGGAAACTGTAGATGAACCCCAATGAGGATAGATGCTGTGTTTGTCATAAGACACTGGATCTTTCCCTTTCCTGGAGTCAATTGCTTTAAATTATGGTCAGGTGACTATTTATAGCCCATTGAGATGCTCACAGTGGTCATTAAACTGTATGTCAAACTTCTCAGTAATGGCTGCTTTAATTTTGAGGTAGCTACAGGCAGTTTGTTTATTTTCATCAAAGTAAGTAAAGACTTAGTAACTGTTCTGTCTGCTTTTGAAAACAATTTGGTGTTTAAATTTTTCCCCTTTATCTTCTTATTGCCTCAAATTTTTTCGTCACTTAATTTGAAATTAATTTTTCTGCCCTTGACATTTTGCTGCCCTATGTAGCCTCTTAGTCTTGTCTCATGATAGAAATGGCCCTGCAAACTACTGAGAGTGTATGGTCCAAAGGCTTTTCTTAAATGAAGTTGGTGGAAGGCAGAAAGTTGTGGCACACCACACATATATTTTCTGTCAATTCTCCATGAATCTTGATTGCTTATGGAACATGGGAACTCATTAAATATCTACACACCATAATGCAGGCCATCTACTTTGAAATACAGATTTGGAGACTAGTCTGCATGAAAATAATTTATACTTTTACTGTGGTTGAGTAAGAGAACATTTACCAAGTTTTACCACCAACCAAGTGCTGGTGGACAAGAAATACTCATGATGACTGACTGATTATATATCCACTTTGACTGATTGACTGTTCCATCGGTTCTTGGTAGAATATTTTGTACATTGTGAATGAAACAAACACAACACTGGTGTAAATGCTACCAGCTTCCAACAGATACAGAAAGATCCCAAGCAATCCTATAATGATAAAATTAGAAATGTTACCAAATTCTAATGCCTGCTTCCTCATCAACATGAATCCTAAGGTTTGAAAACTTAATGGCCTCCCTAAACTCCATAAAGGTAATACTCCACCCTGTCTTGTTGTGTCTTCATTCTCAGTTCCATTTTATAGATTAGCCAGAGTGTTAAATAACCTGATCAAGTTCAAATATAGTCAGGGAATGCTTAATTCAGTTGACTTAGTGAACAAGTTGCAGTACAAAAAATCCCCCCCCCCCCCCCCCCCTTGTGCCAAGCTGGTTTCTTTTGATATTAGCAACATATAAACTGGTATACCTGTTCAAGTGTGCCTAAACATTCTCCATACTAGATAAATCAGGAATTAATCTGACTGTCACAGATGACATAAGGTTACCTACAGAAACTTGTCTAAGACAAAATTACTTCTGTATCAATGACAGGATATACAAATAGTTGGATAGTCTAGCTATGGGAGCCCCCTCATTCCAGTTCTTGCTGATATCTTCATGGACAATTTTGAAACATAGTTTTTGGAAAACAATTCACTCTCTCCCAAGGTTGGATTCTGGCTTAGGTATGTTGATGACGTTTGTGCTTATGGGCAGCTACTACCAGACGACTCCAAAAATTTCTCTGGCAACTAAATTCTAAAACACAACAGTATAAAATTCACAATGGTGTTTAGTGATAACTGCATAAATTATTTAGATTTAACCGTAGACATCAGTAATGGTATTCATATTTCCAAGATTTATAGGAAACCTACCACCACAGATATAGTAATACCTGCCCATTGTCAACACCCCAAGACTTCGTTAATCTGCCCTTAACCCACCACCTCAAGAATGCAATAAATGGTAGCCAATTCCATACTTAGGAAAAGTCTCACTGCATGTATCCAGAAATCTTAAATTCAGGAACATAAAGACATCATTTTATGTGCATAACACTGTTGGACACTTACTGCACAATGGAAAAGACAGCACTCCAGCTTTGGTAAAGAGTGGAATATATAAAATTACTTGTAACTGTGCAAATTCTATATATGTTAGACTGGCAGGGAATATATATCAACTAGAAGGAACACCACAGAGGTTGGGAACTTAAAAAAGGAGATTCTAATTTTGCAGACCACCTGATTAGAAAAGGCCATAGTTAGAAGTTGAAATATGAAGTATTACTTCACACCCACAAAGGAAGGAAGATAAACTATCTTGAAATTATGGAAATTAATAAACAAATGTCCATTTACCCAAGCCTAGTACTGAATGACCAGACACAATTCCCTTACTCACCACTTCTAACTGCAAATACTACTCATAATCCTATCCAGACCATGTTGTTAATTACCTCTATTACTCACATGCTCCATTTCCTTCATTTCAGTTAGTATAATTCCTCTTGCTGTGTTAAAAAAATTATTTTGTACAATCAAAGCTGCATCACTCACCTGCTTCATATCACTACCATATCTCATCTGTCTCTCATTTATGATCTATTGAAGAAAAGATTATTTTGTTTAGCCACATCTTCAGAATATGTCAAAAAAACTTACTTTTCCGTTATGTTCTTCTATGTGCAACTATTGTAATTTGTCTGTAGTCTATTACTTAATGTGTCACATATTTTATCTTAGTTAAAAAATCTTACATCACATTTACACTGAAATGACCCCACATGTTTTATTCCTATTCTAATATTAACATTTTCATTTCTGGAAATAGAAATACTCTGTACATGCACTAGTTTAAAATCTTTGATCCAACAAAATTTCACTGCTCCACATACTTATCTTTGTACCTGATGATGATAAAACAGCCGAAAACTGATTTGTGTAACAAATAATAAGTATTGTAGAATGTTACACTGGTTTTGTGTGTGTTTTATGTGCATATCTTTTGCAGTATGCTTGACCTTGCCATGATCACACAGTTTTTGAGTTACTTACCTCTAAGAAGTTTTCATGATGAGACTTTATCCTCAGAGTAGCAGACGAGCTTCCTGCCCCCAACAAACTGCAGAGAGGAGCCAATCTCCTCTTTCAGGCACTTGATACCAGCACTGGCTAATATGGAAATAGAAGGTTTTCTCAAATTCAGGTTTCCTGCAAACAACAAAAGTGGAATAAAATATCACACTTTCGCTTCATTTGCAATAAATATGGGTGTATAAGCTGCCAAGTAAAAACTAATGTTGAATGTCTAAACTGTGAGCCCATATCAGCTGAGACAATTCTGTAAATTTTTTTTCCTAAATGTTTCCAAACATTTATATTTACAACCAGGAGTAGTTTGGCCTTACGTCTTATTTCCTTGATTGTAATAAGCAAGAATACATGCATACCATTTTAGTCGCCTGCTGCATTTCAGAATCTTTCACAAATACTTGGTACTTACCTTATTTCTCTGCAAAAGAAAAACTGCCATTAGTACTCACATAAACAGTGTTTTGACTCTGTTTCAATCTTTCTAAAAGAAAATCACTGTAACATTCTTTTAATACTTGTTTTAATGATGACTGAAGAAACACTGTGGAAATTCTTTGGTAAAATTTAAAATAAAAAAGTTTATTTCTGAAGATTTATGTTTGACAGTGTACTATTTATTTTAAAGACCAAATTATACTTTGATTAAACTTTAGAGTCTTCCTCAGTGTATTGTCAAATGGTGACACTCAAAATGCCACCCAAATATAAATAAAATGGTAGTTTCCTCCTGTGGGCCAAAAATGGGGGGATATGGAGAAGTCCAGTACTTCTAGTGTTAAAGATAACTGCATCAATTGTGAAAAGTCTGAAGTTACTATTATCATGTATACTTGAGCATAAGAAAACCCCCATTTTTTTAAGAGGCTCCTTGAGAAAAAAAAATATTTTAACCTGTTCTCACTAAGCAAAATTACATAGTATTTTACTGACAAAGCATCTACCAAAAAGATAATTTTTATACCTATTCTAAACTTATGACATTTACTGATTGTCTTCATATTTATAATACAGGGAGAAATGGTAAACAAAAAGAAATGGTTTATACTAATTTGTACACTAATTTCTTTTCTACCTATTTTGCTTTCTTACCCTGTCATCTGTGGTACCACTATTTTTAATTGTCATCATCATCATAATGGCACAGATGGGGGATTTATACCTTCTACACTGATGTGAGAATGTTACAATGCCTCTTGCTTCTAAACATATCATGTGCCCACCACTCTCTCATTAGCTGTGTAAAGCCAGCAGCTAACACATTCCCTTTCTTTCCCACCATACATAACACAGGATGTCAAAAACATTGCAGCACAAAACATGTAATTGTACCACTGACCTCTATCTAGACTTTCACAATCCCCAACAAAATACTAGACATGTATTTGCCACATTTTAAAGTCAATTCAATTCTGACTGCAAATGATTTCAGAGAAATTGCAGTTTAAACATGGCAGATGTTCATAAAAAAAAGTGCAAAATATGCAACATGGATTCCCATCCTTGGCAGCAGGATGAATTTTGCTACCCACTCACCATTCCTCACCCCATTCTCATCCGAGCTGTTATCACTGTCCCTCCCCCATCTATCCCCCCCTCAACCTCTCTGCAGTGCTGTGCTTGAGCAAATGTGAAAGAAACACACTGCAATATAGTTTATGATGCAAGTCATATGCAATAACAGCAAACAATACATTAAAAGATCACAATCACAATTCAGTCTAATTCTTGTTCTTTCCCTCATCCCTTGATCTACTGACATTTGTTGGTACTATCTGCATTATGTTCTAAAGCTGATTAAAAGCTAATAAAGTTTTTACATAGTATTCTAATATGTGAACAGCTAACCACTTAGTAAATTACAATCTCTCATAACCAAACAAAATATTCAGCATGATTCTGAATGTTACCTTTACTTAAGAAGTAGCATAATTTTATATGATATCCATATATTTATGAGAACTTTTCTTGAAAACCTGCTCCAATACAGCAAGAGTTTGTAACATGATACAGTTCAACGCCATTTCCTTGTGCTTTTCATAGAACTATCAAATTTTAAGCACAGAAACAGACTGTTGTAGAGGCTGGTTCATAGTTCCTTGCATATGTCTCTCACTAGCACCAGATAAGTCAATGTCATGTGATTTTTTGAGCAATATTGACACTGTATCATATGCTTTGGCATACTATCAAATTTTAAGCACAGAAACAGACTGTTGTAGAGGCTGGTTCATAGTTCCTTGCATATGTCTCTCACTAGCACCAGATAAGTCAATGTCATGTGATTTTTTGACCCATATTGACACTGTATCGTACGCTTTGGCATACCAGAATAATAGAGCCTGTTGGAACACGAGTGTCATTTTCCCAGCCCTTCCTTTCTGAATTCTTCAAAATAAATCTGCATGTGGCTTCAGCACCAAAAGTTCCATCTGTGACAGTAAGACAACCACTATACACACTGCTGGCTGGAATGTCGGTGCAGTTCTAGGCGCTACAGTCTGGAACCAAGCTACTGCTATGGTCGCAGGTTCGAATTCTGCCTCGAGCATGCATGTGTGTGATGTCCTTAGGTTAGTTAGGTTTAATTAGTTCTAAGTTCTAGGTGACTGATGACCTCAGAAGTTAAGTCCCATAGTGCTCAGAGCCATTTGAACCAACCCTGTATACACCATCAAACATGTAAACCTCAGCAGCAACAGTTTAATCTGCAAATACAAGATGACACTGAATTTTTCAAATAATGAATTTTATGATAAGACAGAAGTCCTGGGATATCTCCTACTATTGTGTCAGATCTTCTTTTGGCCAATGTAGTGCAGCAAATCTACTTGGCATGGACTCAGGCAGGCTTTTGAAGTCCTCTGCAGAAACACTAAGCCACAATGCCTCTACAGCAGTCCATAACTGGTAAAGTTCCATTATTAAACAAAAAATAATAATATTTCCACTGCTTCTCTGTTTCTTATATAGCACATTTTTATTAATGATAGAACAATACAATAGTACTTGAATGATGATAACAAAACCAATGGCTGCACTTGAATCTAACATTGTGTGTTTTTTCTAACTTGTGATGTGAGTGCTTAAGATGACACCATGTGGTGTCAAAACTGGTATCTTGTGTTAAAAAGAATACACAATGTTAGATTCAAGTACAGCCATTGGTTTTTTTAATGATTTTTCAAGTACTATGTGTCTGGCTGCAGTCCACTTTTCTTGACTGATTACCAGAGACTCAACATTACAATAGGTTTAGTACTTCCTGCTTTTACTAATAGTTCTTAAAGCTTCCAGGAATTACCTTAAATGTAAATGAAGTGTTTCTGCTTTTAATATTTAGCAAGGAAATGAAATTCAGAAATTTACTACTGTTATAGAGTAATGTCTATACAGTACTTTTTTCAACTTATTTTTTTCATTTAGAAAAAATAAAAATAAAAGGGGAAATGTAACCAATCCATCTTCACAATAACTACACATAGATTTATTTTTGAAGCTCTTATCAAGAGCCCAAGGAAAGGCATCTTATGGCTCTAGAAGGGGCAATGAGCACAGTGTGAAATGATATGTTGTTTGGCTGCGTGAAATGACAATAGTATGCTGACTAGGATGCCACCAACACAGGAGGGGCATCTACACAAAGAAAATATAAGTGCTGCATTGCCTAGCCATGGGGAGTGGATGACGAGGTGTCATACAAATGCTACAGCAGTGTCTTATGAACTGTTTTGTTTTGCTTGCATTGAAATTGTATAAAGCAAAGGGCATTGATTATTTGCCTGTTGCCACTTGCTTGCAACACACCTTTGTGAATATGCAAATTTAACTATTGTCAGTTTAACTTACTGTAATAAACTCCATTAATACGATTTGACTGAATTTCTGCCTAGCGATCCGAGAAAATAGGTTCTTAGGCATCCTACATTAGACGAGTGGGCAAGATACCACATTGGCAGTGAGTTATAAGAAGAACCCAGTACCTGTCGGCCAAAGAACTTCCTTTTGTTTTTTGCTGGCACCTTAATTCCCTCTTGTGTTTTCTTTGCAAGGGTGTTTACTTCCTTTAACTGTCTCTTATTGTGTTTTTGCTAAGAAGTGTTTTCAAGTGGGCGTTGCAGAAATTTTCTTTGCTTTTGTACTTATTTTCTTTCTTGTCTTGTCTATTTCTTTCATTTCTCTCTTCCAACATGCCTAGCCAACCTATCCCACCCCTTGCTCAGGTGCCACAGCTGCAAGCGTTAGATGCAATGCAATGTTTCAATTCCAGGCCCAGCAAATATCTACACTGCTAAACATGGTGCAGCAGCTATTGGGCAACACTGTGTACCCTATGGAACAAGCACCACCTACAGCAGCTCAAAGTACTATACCACCTTTTTGCCAGTTTCATGAACAACAAGAGGAATGGCTCAACTGGTTGCAACAGTCTGAAGCCCACATAATTGCTCACAATGTACCAGGTACTGTGAAACTTCCCTATCTATTGTCCATGGTAGGGAGTGCAGTGTTTGGACTCCAACAAAAACTGTTTCCCAATGCCACTCTGAGTGTACTTTTGTATGATCTGGTTCTAGATTCGCTAACTAACTATTATGACCAACAAGTGAATGTGGTAGCAGCTACGTATAAATTCTTTAATTTAAAAAAGGTCAGAACAAACTTATCATGAGTAGGTGACAGATTTCCAAGGTATGATGAGGAAATGCTAATTCAAATGTGCTTGTGGTGCTTTATATTTAGAGGCTATGTTGTGTGATGCAATCATGTACAATGTAACTGATGTCAAACTCAGGGAACAGATTTTGAAATAGTGTGACCCCTCCTTTAGCAGGTAGTGCAAATACTTGATGAGTATGCTTCAGGTGCCCTGTTGCTGATGAATTTGAGCAGCCAGCAATTTGTTGGATTGAATCAATTGTTTGCAACTGGTCCATTCAGAGGCGTCAGCATACACTTGCCACACTGCGTAAACAACTCTCATCACCATGTAAGCAGCTTGCTAAAGAGGCAGCTACACAGGTGAACAGAATTAAGTCACGCCCTCAGTGTTATACCCAGCACAAATGCCAAGACTGCCCTTTACGACAAGCACAGTGTTACATTTGTGGCAGGAAAGAACATGTACAATCCATATGTCTGCAATGGCACAAACATAAGAATTTGGCCCACTCACACAAATCTAGTCACAACACCCATGTCATTAATGCAGTATATTCAAATTCTGCAACAGGCATTAGCAAAACTAGCAAGAAGCCAGTCCAACAGACTTTTTGTACATTTGCTGCTTTGTGGAAAACATGTGATATTTCCGTTGGACAAGGGTACCTCTGTTACATTGCTGAATCATAACACAAATGAAATGTTAGGCTACCCACGCCTATCTAAAACTAGCTCACACTCGGCTTAAAATCGACAAGACATTCCGATTGTCAGAAAATATACTTTGCCTGCCATGCATCACTCGCATATGCAAAAAGTGACTTTTACGGTACTACAATCACATGATTGTGAGAACATAATTGGTCTTGATTCATTTGATTTGTTTGGCTTTAACATTCAGGGCAATTTGTTGTCAGTGTCTGATTCCATGCAAAAGATAGTGTCACCAGCTTTCTAAAAGAATTCTTGGAACTCTTTACTGAAGGTTTAGGCAAGACTAACAATTTTGTTGAACATATTACCCTGAAAAACAATGCTCAGCCAAAATTTTGCCAGGCCAGACCTGTTTCTATTGCATTACAGGATAACGTCACTGCTGGACTTAAAGAATTGCAAGGTAGTGGAGCTATTGCACCCACACAAGCTAGTCAATGAGCAAGTCCACTGGTTTTGCTCCCCAAACCATTAGGTCACAGTTGCCTCTCTGTTGACTTTTATGTCTATGGCCAATTCACAAACTGTGATTCATACTTACCCCTCGCCACAGCCAGAAGATCTCATGTACAGATTAGGCGCTGGTCACTACTTTTCAAAAACTGTTTTGCGCTATGCATATCATTAAATACCGCTAGATGAAGAGTGTCAAAAAGAGTGTGTAGTGAATACTCATTTTGGCTTGTTTAAATATTTGCAGTTACCTTTTTGCAGTGTTTCTGCACTTGCCATTTTCCCACAGTAATCTGTTCAAATATTTGGATGATAATGTCATAGCTGATCATGCACCTAAAGAACATATTGCAAATTTGCGTGCTTTGTTTTGTGTGTAATCTGATGCAGGATTAAAGTGTACACTGGGCAAGTGTGATTTTTTTAAAACTTCAGTTGCAGTATTTTTGTCATGTCATAAAACAGAATTGCAGTCAGTCTTAGGGAAAATGAACTATTGTTTTTTGATTCATACCAAATTCTGCACAAATCACAGCTCCATTGCATCACTTGCATCACTAGAACATTTTGTCAGAACCTTTAAGCAGCGGATGGCAAAACTTTGCTCCTCACACACCCGGGATCAAGCATTGCAACTATGTCTCTCCTCCTATTTTTCGCACCCACGAGATGGACCACTGCCGATGGAATTGCCACCACCATCAGACACTGCTCCATCTGCTCCACCTACCTCAGCATCTGGCGCTGAAGGAAGGCTGCAAGTATTGCTTCACACCACATGATATCATGTTTTGCAGGGTCTGAAGTGGCAGCGGATGGTGGGCGTGAGGCAAGATTGTCCATCGGCTTGGTGCTTGCATGTATCTCATTTCAGGTCCAGAAGAATTGCAACACCTACATCACAATCAACTTTGCCACTGTCATGTGCACTGTGATCCTTCTGTTTCTCTCCCCTCAGATTCATGGATCCCAAGGACACCACAGCCACCAGAGAGTGTCATCATGACACTGCGGGATGACCCCATTGGAGATGGAGCTTCCACCTTCTCTCATCCTCCCAATGGATTGGGACCTGCCCACACTGCAGCAGCTGAAGCCATCTACATCTGGTTATTGGACTCAGGAGGTGGACACATACCCTTCTGGTCATTTTCTGGGGGTGTTTCCACCAGAATTAATGCCACATGGCGGGGTATGAGTGGAAGCTTGACGTCCCATGCAACCACAGCTTCCGGTCCAACAAAGCATCTGCATTCCTGCCCCCCCACCCCCACCCCCACCCCACTGTTGTTGCACTCCCTGCACGACAATGGTCTGTTGCTTTAAGGGGGAGAGGAATATTCCAGCACAACTACAAACACCAGCACGACAATGAAGAATGGAAGAACGGAGCTGGCTGTGAGATAAAGACAGCCAACAGTATGCTGACTAGGACAACACCAAGAAAGGAGTGGCGTCTACATGAAGAGAATATAAGCACTGCACCACCTAGCCACAGGGAGTGGATGATGAACTGTCATACAAATGCTACAGCAGTGACTCATGAACTGTTTTGTTTTGCTTGCATTGGAATTGTATATGCTGAATGACATTGATTATTTGGCTGTCACCAATTGCTTGCAACACCCCTTTGTGAATACGCAAATTTAAGTATTGTCAATTTAACTTACTGTAATAAACTCACTAATACAATTTGCCTGAACTGTTGTCTAGTGATCCAAGAAAACAGCTTCCTAGGCACCCTATATTAGACAAATGGGCTGGATATGCAGTTAAGTTGACATTTTTTGCATGCTTTTTTTTAAAAAAATAATGTCATATGGAATAATGTTCTGTGGTAACTAATATTTAACAAAGAAAATCTTGGTTGTTCAAAAACATACTGTAAGAATAATATGTGTTGTTCACCCTCAATCGTCTTGTACACAACTGTTTAAGGAGTTGAGCATTCTGACTACTGTTTTACAGTATATTATTCTCTCATGAAGTTTGTTGTAGATAATCCACTACAGTTCAAAAAGAGCAATGATATACATAAGTATAATATCAAGAAGAAAAACGATATTTGTTAATCCACACTTAGGTTATTATTAGGACAAAAAAGGGTACACAATCCTGCAACAAAAACTTTCGATCATGTACCTGGGGATACAAAATGTCTGACAGATGCCAAAGTAAAGTTTGAAAACAAACTGACAATGTTTCTCCTTGACAACTTCTACTCTGTAGAATAATTTTGTATTGCTGTAATGTGTAAAACATGGCGAATAGAAATTACTAACTCACATCTGTATTTAAACATTTTCATCATGTAACCAAATCTACAAATCAATTTGTGATGAGAATGTAACATGGCTCATTCCACATCATCACGTTTTACCATGAAAATGACACAGGAAACGTGAAACTAACTATAGGAGACACTGAGTCACAGATAGGCATTTTCAAAAAAGGTTGCAAAAGTATTGAAGCTTTTGGACAATCTTTCTTCTGAAGCAGAAAAAACACACACATTCACATAAGCACAACTCACACACAAATAGCCACTGTTTCCATTCATCTCTTTCATTGTGCCTGTTTGTCACTCACTATCTCCTCTATATGGTGGGTAGCAAACCTATCCTTTCCATATCGTTGTTATTCTATCCTGAACTTTCCAGTGACAAATATGTTTTACGTGATAATGTACCTTGTTCAAATTGTATACACTCAAAAGAACATTGTACAATTTGGATCAACAGAATGAAGTAGTGCATTTGTTAAGACACTGACCTGAAATTTAGGAGATTAGAGCTTGCACAGTCCAGAAATTCTGATTTAAGTTATCCATGGCTTTCCTGAATTATTTCATTCCTTCAGCAAGTCCATGCCTGACCAACTGTTATAGACTTGTAAAAACATATAAATATGTGCAATGCATATGTATATTTGAGGTACATATTTTTATGATAATTAAGCCTACAGCATTGTGATGTTCCCAGAATGAGCCCCATGCGTGATGTTTGCACACATCCAGCTGGGTAGTGAACTGAGACAGTGCAAGCTTGTGGATAATTTAACCAAAAAGCACAGTTGTTCCAGCTTCACACAGATATCTCTCACATTATGGTGACCAGTACATGGGACTGATGGCACACTTTTCATGTTTTTATATAATATTAGAATGTAAGCAAGGTAGAAAAGAATTTCGTCCACTAAAGAATGACATAACAATATTATGCAATACTCTTGTCGGAAAATCTACAGAGACTTTAGGATTCTTACATTTGGTATCAATATATTTACTCCCAAATGATACTTATGGTTAATAATAAGAACAAATTTCATATGAACTGTGAAAGTCACAATCCAGAACTAGAAGTAAATTCCATACGGGCTATGAACTCCAGTATATGATGAAAAATCAGGGTTTTATGTTCTAATGCAAAAGTCTATCAACTGTTTCCTTACACAGCGTGTTTAGAAATTTCTGTTACAAAAGTCTACGATTTGTTGATGGAGTGTACTGTTTCTGATGTACAACAGTTTTAAGCAGATGTGTAATGCATCCACAACTGCTGAGGTAAAGAGAAAAGTCTCAGAGTTGCTTGTCCTGGTATGCAGAGTAGACAGATGGATGTGCACTATGTCAGTCATCCACCTGATGTCACTTGCTGTGCCAGTGCCTGTGCATCTCTGGTAGAGTAAATATGGTTTGGTACATGTTTTCAGAATACATAGAGATGCTCCTTGTATAAGGCGAAGCTTGAGGTAGCAGAAGAGCTGCTAGTCAGCTGTGTCACAAATGTTTCCTGCAGCATAGCACATCATCACACAAACGTTTCATGCAGCGGCTCCAAGAAACCATTACCTTCACCCTGAGGAGGCAGGATTGTGGCACTCCTCAGCAGTGCTGCATGCCTATGGTGACCAGATGCAGACATATAAAATTATAAGACTAACAGATTAAAAAATTAGAATGACGTCAGAAAAAGTTATGGAACCATATGCTCAAATTTAATAAATGAATTAATTAATATACATAACATAAATTGCTTAACTTTTATGGTTACCTCTCTGAAGATTCCATTTCCTATAAAACTGTATGCTTGCCTAGCAGATATTTTATAAATATCACTTGGTTACAATATACAGAAAATCACACTCACATGTGAGTACTGAGTATATGACATGAAACTTATAATGCCAAGAGAGCGTGAATCCGGAACTGAAAATACAGAATAGAAATAATCAATATGGATCCATGATCAGTAGCAAAAAATCAACAAAATCGATGATCCTGGTGCCACCTGTAGTTAGGTACTTAAGAGCAGGAAAGCCAGACAAAGAGATGTAAAGGAGAGCATGTCCAGATATATCCAGACATCTGTCACGCCATGGATGCTTGAATTTGAAGATGTATCACATCACATTGAAAAGAAGACATCAACAGGTACTTGAACAATTGTATGTGCAATAGGCATTGCTGACATTATCATCTGGGATGTTCTAGCTGAGTAACAATTACATCCATACCACTTACCTTTGTACATATTATGGGTCCAGCTGGTTTTCCACAATGCATTGCCTACTGCACATGGTTCCTGCACCACTGCATTGACACATCTCTGTTTCCATATTGAGTTCTGTCCACAGATGAATGTAAGTTCACTAGGGATTGTGCTCTGAACTCATGAAATAGCCATTTCTGGACAGACAAAAACTCTCAAGCCACAGATGTTCAGGTATTTCAGCACCAGTTTGGTATTGGCATGGAGGTAACTGGCCCTGCATACTTTATCTTTTTGCAAAAACTGCTGGACCCATTCTTGGAAGGTGTGCCATTGAATGTCTATCAGTAAAAGTGGTTTCAGCATGATGGTACACCACCTCACTTGTCACATTCAGTTCTGAGACATCTCAATTGAAGATTTGGTGAAAGATAGATAGGCCAAGGTGGTCACTCCAATTGCAGGATTTGACTCCTATGGCCTACTTCTTGTGGGGTCATACGCAAAGTTTAACATACAAGACTCCTGTGGGGACAGAGGAAGACCTGTTGGCATAAGTTCTGGCCATTGCACTAGACACTGAAGAGACACCAGGTGGGATGGAGAGTGTGTACCAGAACATGCTTCATAGGTACAGTGTCTGTAACAATGATGGTGGTTGCCACATAAAGCAGCTGTTGTAATACGTCAGTATTGTTCTTTATGTATAGTACAATGGGTTCTTTTTGTTTTGCAATAATTTAACACATAATTTTATGTGTTAATACAAATAAATGTGCTAAGTGATGAAACTATGAAAGTATATTTCCGTAAGTTTCCTTTCAGGTTGGTACCTAACAATTGTACTGTGCCAAGCCTAATTAACTTCCTCAAGCAGAAGTGGATAAGTTAAACATATGAACTGAAACCATCATAGAAGGGAAAGTATATGTTTCCGGACAAGGGTTCTTTTTCAAAATATTGTATATTCAATTCCCTCTAAAAATCACTGAAGTTTGTAATGGGAATTTTTGAACACACAGTAGGTATCAGGGTAGCTACTGAATGTTTAAAACAAAATCCCTGAGAACTCCAGGTTTATGACATCTTAAGAAGTGCCTGACAAATTAAAGGAGGAGGGAGAGGGGGGGGGGGGGGGGGGGGGGGAACGGGATATCTCACATTACAATAACAACTTCCTTTCCTCAGGGCTAAGACATAGTGGCCAATAAACAATAGTTTAATAACAGTTTTTAAATACTGATAGTTGTATGGAATAATATTCACTTTCAAACTGACGATTTATAGAGCTCAATACAATGAAATTGCAATTTGTAGGTTAAAAATCACAGAATTATATGAAAATTTATGAAATTCCCTGAGATTTCTCTCATTTTTCCAAATAAAATGTAGTTCTCAGATAATTCCAAATTTTCCCAGATTTTTAAGAAGGAATCTGGAAAACCCTGGATATTCAGAAACAAAGTGAATAGGTACTTTATTAGCCAGTCACTGCATAATTTATTAGATTATTTGGAATCAAGAGAATAAATTCTGATTAACAATACATGTATCAAACAAATCTCTAACATTTTGTGTATATAGACAGCTGACATTGATAATGATCTCTAAAAATCAGTTACATTTCTTGTATGCAGTAGCATACATAAATATGGCAACTGAATAGTGCAGGAAGACATGATACATATATGGCCTCCTCATCCACATTCCTGCATAACCTCCTTCATCATTTAATTTACAGAATGTGATTCATGAATAAATGAATTAATGAATGGAGTGCAGTAATCTGAGAATGTTATGAAGTTACTAACCACAAGGATAGAAGTTAGAGCTCTCACAGGAACTGTTACACACCTTAAAATTCCTTCCCACAAATACATTAAAGGAGCTTTTACTACAATATGCAACTTAAGAAAATTATTATTATGATACCAGTAACAATGTTAGAGAGGGGAGTGCTCTTTGTCTATCCTGACGGGAATACATCTTTTTTGAGAGTAATGTAACTCAAGAGTGGTTAATAGCAGTAACACATTGTTCTTGGTTGAGAAAGACTTCAATAAATATCCCACTGACAAAGTATCTGCATTTAAAATGGAAATGATTTCATTTTTTACATTGTTTCTGTATAAGGTAAGTGTGGTTTTGCTTAAGGAATTTTTTATGTTACTCACATTTAGCTACTTCACATTACTTATTATTAATATAGAACTATGTCCTACAATGATCTATTTACAAAAGTTAAATAAATTGCCACTGCACAGACTTTGTTTGTTAAGGGCAAATACAGGTTTCTTTGTAGAGAAGCCTTTGCAAAACTGAAATGGAAGGCAGGTAACAAACTATGCAATAAAAATGAGTCAATATTTAATTGTAGAATACTTCCTCAAAAAATTTGGAAAAGACTAGAAACAAAAGTGAAAAGTTTAAAGATAATTTTTTAGCAATAGATGGGTAGGCATACTTCTGTCAATTGGAACACAGACATTGTGTTGACATACTGTCGGTTAACTTTTGTCTTAGGATCTTTTGCCAATATATGTTTAGCAATTTTTATGATATATGTCCAGCACAAGTGGCTGGCATTGTCAAAGCTTAGCCCTCCACTACCACCTGCAATGCAGGATGAACCTTTGGCAATGCCAGCCACTCCTGTGGTGAAAAGTCAGAAAAACTCTTAAAATACATCAGTCAAAGATCCAGAGACAAAAGCCATTATGCAATATATCAACAAGCAATAAAAAGACCCTCAAAAATTTCATGCATTGCATCACTAACTAATTACAAAGACAGCTCAAGAAGTCATTACAAAAATGTTACAAATACTATAATTTCCAGAAGAATTACCATGATTTTTATAATTTCTCAGAAGTTCTATTTTTTGAACTAATGCCCCTCAATGGTTTTTATTATGTATTTCAGCCAGAGCTCAAAATACTGGTCTCAACTTTTTGGCACAATCACCATCAAATGATAAGAATGCATTACACAACAACTCTTCAAAGTACAACTAAGTAGGCCAGTAGATACACTCATAAAGAGTTACTGTGTATAACATTTAAATCATCTGATGACAACTTGCTAAAAATTAAAACTTGTATTGATACCATTTGTGTATTATATTCTCAAAGGTCTTTAGAAAATTGCCTGTATGTGTAAGGTAGCAGTTGGAAACCTAGAACTTTCAAAATAGAATAAAAAGTAACTTTTATCTTTTGAATCACAACCAAAAAACACCAATATCATTTAGTGTGTTGTGCAGAGTGGCAAAGTGATCAGTTTTCAAGAAGGAAATCCCATTTGTATATGCATAGTTTGGACACAGGGTGGCATCAAATCTGGATAATGGTGGCATCAGTGTGTCTTCAGAGCATAATTAGTTATCAACATACTAGCCACCAGTTGTGAGATTCCTTCTGTTTTGGAAAATATTTTGTTTTCTAAATTGTGCTTTTACTAGAATTTGGCAGATAGCAGAAGCAACATACTGCCTTAATCAGCACTACAAAGTATAATGGCAGTGAGTATGAAACTGGTTTCCACAAAGGTAGTGATGGTGAGTGCACCATATGGCAAGTTAGTGAATCACAGGAGTGGCCACATGTACATGATCCTTGACAGCAACTCTTGCTTGGCAGTCAATACATTTGGGAACAAAAAATGTTTTGGCATGAAACTCATAATTTTCTCCATTAAATATAAAGTCCACTTCTGACATAGCAAATACTAGGACGAGTCTAGCAGTTATCAGGAATTTATATCATAATATCACTACGCAGTAAACTAGTTAATTCAGTAGACAACTAAAAATTGCTAAATTACCAACCATATATAAATACCTATGAAGTTTTATGCTTCAAGTAAGAAATTTTGGACATGCACCGATCTTACCACTCGGTGATAGGATGTACTTGGAGCTTGTTCTTATGCAATAGTCGGTCTTACTGTGCTCTCCAATGTTACTGATGTTTTGAGAGGAGTTCTTTCACAATATTAAACTGTTACTCTTTTATGATGTTTGCTAATGAACACATCATAATGGAATCCTGAGACTTATTTCAAGTAAATTAGTTACTCGCTTGTCCACTTACTCTCATCACACACAACATTATGACCACCTACCTAATAGCCAGTATGTCCACCTTCGGCATGGATAGCAGCAGTGATGTGCCATGGCATGGAAGCAATGGGGCCTTTGTGGTTCACTGTAGGCAATTGGCACCACGTCTGCACACACAAGTCAGCTAACTCCCATATATTCCAGAGAGGCAGATGATGAGCTCTGATGTCACAACCAAATCCCATCACTCCTGACCTTGTCATATGGTCCATTACATTGTTGAAAAATATGACTATGCCGGGAAAGATTATGCAATGGAGGGGTGTAGGTAGTCTGCAGCTCATGTACAATACTCATTGGCTGTCATGGTGCCTTGCAGTAGCTCCACTAGACTCATAAATAACCACATAAATGTTCCCAAAGCAAAATGGAGCCACCACCAGCTTGTCTCCGTTCTGCATCACAAGTGTTGAGGAGCTCTTCTGTTGGAAGATGACAGATTGTGCTCTCCCATTGGCATGGTGAATAAAGTATCAGGATTCATCAGACCATGAAACACTCTGTCATTGCACCAAAATCCAGTGTTGATTGTTATGTGGCCATTTCAGTCATGGTTGCTGATGTCATGATGTTAAAACTGCATGGGTCATCGGCTGTGGAGGCCCTTCGTTAGGACTGTTCAGTGCACTGGGTATTCAGCCACACTTGTACTCTGGCCAGAATTAAAGTCTAATGTTAGTTCCACCACAGTTTGTCACCTGTCCTGTTTTACCAATTTGCCCAGCCTACGAAGTCCAACATCTGTAATGAGGGATGACTGCCCAACACCACAACATCTGGACGTGGTTTTACCTTGGTTTTGTCACATGTTGAAGACACTCACCACAGCACTCCTTGAACACCCAACAAGTTGTGCAGTTTCCAGAACTCCAGTGCTGAGACTCCGGGCCATCAAAGCATGCCCTGTGTCGAACTCAGATAGATTGTGCATCCTCCCCATTTAATAGGGAGACAGGACACTCACTGACACTACATGCACCATGCATGTTTTTGGGTGCCAATCATTCCTCACCAGGTGATGTCTCTATCACCTGGAAGCATTTATATCAATAGTACATTGGTGATCATAATGTATAATCACAGGTAGTCTGCCTACATCTGCTGAAGAATCCAGTACACTACAAGAACTGCTTTGAGGGACGACTTCTAGGAGGCATTCACAGAATACAGGTAGGAACAAATCCTGCACACCATTTCATAAAGATAAACCACAAAAGAGTTAGCTTAATTAGCACAGGGCCAGTTATACTGCACTTCACCTATATCACTTTCTATGGAATCATAGCTAAAATCAGATATTTTAAATCAGATTGGTGGTAATGAATTTAGCATCATTGTAAATTCTGCTAAATTAATGCACTCTACAGTATCACCTAAATTTTAGCAAGACTTGAGTTTATTTTCTTACGTAAATTGTATATTTCTTATCTGTGGATATTCATGCAGTTTTCTCATAGACAGATAAATTTTTCTGTAAATAAATTTTTATTGTTTATAAATTGATAATTATCATGTAGTTATACACCACGAATAATAGTGTTGCATTATTACCAACAAATGCTCTGAAAATTAATCTACATCATTTTCAGTGTTGTTTTTACTCAGCTTTAGATACAAACAAAATAAGTGTTTCTACAAGGTGTACAACTTTGCTTCCGCCGTTTGCCAATAGGTGGCGACAATGGTAAGTAGCAGTCGTAAGAAACAGATTGCAGATGTCAGGCAGTTAGCTTAGACCTTGGTCAACATAACCTCATTCAAACATTAGTCGATTTGTGTCTGCATCATAAAGTTGTTCTTGATTGAAACTGTCAGTTTACGAGTCTAATTCTCGTCATTTGCGGGAGGTGTTACTATTTTGTTTCAGTATGAAGAAAACAGCATCTGAGTCTCATCAAATGATATCAAGTATGTATGGTAAGGATGCTATTAGTGAAAGGATGTGTTGTGAGTGGTTTCAACGCATCAAGAATGGTGATTTTAACGTCATAGCCCGGCATAGTAGTGGAAGAGAGAAAGTTTTCGAAGATGCAGAATTTGAGACATTGTTGAGTGAAGACTCACGTAAAGCTCAAGAAGAATTGGCATGATTAGTTGGAGTGACACAACAAGCAATTTCAAAATATCTCAAGGCTATGAGCACGATTCAGGAAAAAGGAACGTGGGTCCAAGAGATGTTGAATGGCATTGGTGTGTTGTGAACAGTTGCTTCAGAGGCAAAAATGGAATGGATTTCTGCATCCCATTGTGACTGTGGATGAAAAATGGGTTCTACATCTACATCTACATTTATACTCCGCAAGCCACCCAATAGTGTGTGGCGGAGGGCACTTTACATGCCACTGTCATTACCTCTCTTTCCTGTTCCAGTCGCGTATGGTTCGCGGGAAGAACGACTGTCTGAAAGCCTCCGTGTGTGCTCTAATCTCTCTAATTTTACATTCGTGATCTCCTCGGGAGGTATAAGTAGGAGGAAGCAATATATTCGATACCTCATCCAGAAACACACCCTCTCGAAACCTGGCGAGCAAGCTACATCGCGATGCAGAGTGCCTCTCTTGCAGAGTTTGCCACTTGAGTTTGTTAAACATCTCCACAACACCATCACGGTTACCAAATAACCCTGTGACAAAACGCACCGGTCTTCTTTGGATCTTCTCTATCTCCTCCGTCAACCCAATCTGGTACGGATCCCACACTGATGAGCAATACTCAAGTATAGGTCGAACGAGTGTTTTGTAAGCCACCTCCTTTGTTGATGGACTACATTTTCTAAGGACTCTCCCAATTAATTTCAATCTGGTACCTGCCTTACCAACAATTAATTTTATATGATCATTCCGCTTCAAACTGTTCCGCACGCATACTCCCAGATATTTTACAGAAGTAACTGCTACCAGTGTTTGTTCCGCTATCATATAATCATACAATAAAGGATCCTTCTTTCTATGTATTCGCAGTACATTATATTTGCCTATGTTAAGGGTCAGTTGCTACTCCCTGCACCAAGATCCTATCCGCTGCAGATCTTCCTGCATTTCATTACAATTTTCTAATGCTGCAACTTCTCTGTATACTTCATTACGATAACCCTAAATGCAAAAAATCATGGGGATTTCCCGGCCATGCTTCCACATCGACGACCAAACTGAATAATCACGGCTCCAAGGTCATGTTCTGTATTTGGTGGGACCAGCTTGGCGTTGTGTACTATGATGTGTTAAAACCAAGTGAAACAATCACAGGTGCTCATTATCGAATGCAATTAATGTGTTTGAGCAGAGAATTAAAAGACAAATGGCTTCAATGCAGTGAGAGGCACAGTAAAGCGATTTTGCAGCATGGTAACACTTGATGCTAAATTGCAAAAGAGGTCAAGACGTACTTATAAACTTTAAAATGGGAAGTCCAACCCCACCCACTGCATTCTCCAGATATTGCTCCCTTTCAGTATAACCTGTTTAAACCAATGGAGCATGGCCTGGGTGACCAACAAATGGTTCAAATGGCTCTAAGCACTATGGGACTTAATGTTGGAGGTCATGTCCCCTAGATTTGGAATAACTTAAGCCTAACTAACCGAAAGACATCACACACATCCATGACTATGCAGGACTTGAACTTGCGACCTCAGCAGTAGCGTGGTTCCAGACTGAAGCACCTAGAACCACTCAGCCACAGTGGCTAGCGGCTGACCAACACTTCCAATCTCATGAAAAAGTCACAAATTGGATCTATTCATGTATCGCTTCAAAAGATGAACAATTTTTTTGATGTGGGATTCATACACTGCCTGAAAGATGGGAGAAAGTAGTGGCCAGTGATGGAAAATACTTTGAATGATACATGTGTAACCAATTTGTTTCATAAAAGCCTCAGATGTTGGGGAAAAATGGCAGAAGCAAAGTTGTACACCTTGTATTTAAGAATGGATGTTTGGAAAAAGTCAAACACCAAGACAGACAGGCGTTATCACAGTGAACTTTATTCCATTGATGAGAGACATGACACTGCACAAGTGATTAGGATTACAGACCTACATATGTTACGTGACTGTGGAAATTCAGTATGGAGTAGCGTCACCACATCCTGCAGTCAGAGCTGACAGACATTGTGGCATGGAATCAAAGAGTTCCTAGATGTACTGTTGGGGAATACTCTGCTACACAGCTTGTAGGTGCATCTTCGCAGTGTCATAGAATGACAAACCCGCGTGCCAGAGACCAATCGGTCAGCCCTGTTCAGATGCATCCACACACTGATATTCCAACTCATGATGTTGGCAAGGTATAGTAGCACTTGGTTACATTTGCCACTTTGTGTGACGACTCCACTCTGACTGAGTGTGGTGTAATATCGATATGTCCAGTCACACAGAAGAAGGAACTGGTGGGCCTTTGTGCACATCACCTCTCTGCCGGTTAGATCACTTATTATAGTTCTGCTGTTCTACATGTCCTCTTATGGTGGTGTGTTGCAGACCATTACTTCTGAGTGTTTCATGTTTTACCAACAGAAGTGTCTTTTCATTTATTTTATTGTTCATATGAAACTGATGTTGCCCAATAACATTAAGTTTATAATTTCTGTATTTGACACTTCTGTTACTATCAATTATGACTAAAAATCTTCATCTAAATAAATATCTTCAAAACATAATATGTTAATTACACCAGTAAATAATCACAATAACAAAAGTTATCTTTCTCTTATTTTGAGTTATGGTACATTCTTGTAGGTTTTGGAACATTTACATATTTTATATTTTACTCTTTTGGCATCAAACATCACAGTCCAAAGTTCTTCAAAATGACCAGACAGAGAGTTTAACAGCTTTGTTATAAAAATTGCTGTTTATTAATCCTTTTAAATAACATTCCACAGTTTATCAAAAATATTACAGATGAAAACCTGATATAACACTTCAAAACTTATTAGAATGTTGATCTGACCCAGCTCTGAATACAATTAAAAACTGAGCTGACAAACTCCAATAAAATTTCGATATGAGTTATGTCAAGGACTTGAGTTCAATGCACCAACACAGCTTCGGCTCAATCTATAAATAGCTACATAATCCAGACAGCAATGAAACTCACATAAAGTATGTCAAAAAGCTCATGGGATATGAGAAGGAGGAAATAATAATCTTGGAATGTATATGTATGAGGTCTGTTCAAAAAATTTTGGAACTTTGCCCACAAAATTTTTCTGCACTCATCTTTTACTTACTTTGGATAATCTCCTTCAAAATACTCTCCTTCACAATTGATACACCACTCCAAATGCCACTACCACTTTCAGAAGTGGTCTTGGTACATCTCTTGCTGGATTGTGGAAAATGCCGTGTGCGAATTTTATCTTGTCTATTGTTGCAAATCTTCATCCTTTCAAAGAACATTTCAAATTTGAAATTAAAAAAGTCTGTAGGGGCCAAGTCTGGAGAGTACAGAAGATGAGGCAGCACAGTGATTTCAGGGATGAATCTGCAAGTCTGTTTTCATGGCGCGAGAGTCATGAAGTGTCTCACCACATTTCAAGCCGTTTCTTTCTCACGTGTTCTTTCATGCATTTCAAAACATCCCAATAGTACCATACATTAATAGATTGTCCCTGTGGCATGAATTCATGATGAAATAATCCTTCAGAGTCAAAGAAAACTGTCAGCATGTGTTTGACATTTGACCGGACCTGATGAGCATCTTTAGTCTTACAAGACCTTTCCTCACCCATTGTGAAGATTGAACCTTGAACTCAACACCATAACCATAGACCCATGTTCCATCACCAGTTATGATTGCTCATGAGCCAAAAGCTCTTGACAGATTGTGAGGCTATTGTCTTTCTGGTCTTGACTCAGGAGCTGTGGCATGAACTTGGGCAGCAACATGATGTATTCCAAGATGCCATGCCAGAATTTCATGACATTATGCAACTGAAATGTTACATTCTTCTGCAGTCTATGAGGTAGTCAGTCTTTGATCAGCACACATGATTCTGTCGACATTCCTCTCATGAGCAACATCAGTAGATGTCGAGGTGCATTCTGAATGTTGATCATCTTTAACTTATGTCTGGCCATTGTTATACAATGTGAACCATTCCTAACACCAAATAAAGCTTAATCATTCATCACCATAGGCATTCTGCATCATTTGGTGTGTCTCTGTAAACGTTTTCTCAAGTTTCATATAAAACTTATTGTACACACATTGCTCCCCTAACTCCACCATCTTGAAATTCCCAAATTGTGCAACATAGTGTTCTACTCAATCCAGCACTGAACAATAGCTAACAGACATACAACAATGAAAATCCAGCAGTTACATTAAACATGTGCATGTTCAAGGATGCCAATCACATTTTGCTCCAACACACCACTGGTGCAAAATTACAAATGTCCAGAATTTTTTGAACAGATCTTGTATAAGGGTCTGCTGCTTAGGAGTGGTAGGGAAAGCTAAAAATCAGAATGAGTAATTTAATGGAAACTGTGGGCCAAAATAGGGATCAAGAAAATGTAGATTCAGCAGAAACTATTAGTAACCTGAACCCACTAGCAAAATCTATTTAAGGTAAGAAATACAGAAAGAATAATTTAACAGAAAATAAAGCAGGAAATGAATCAAGGAACAGCAGACTAAACAAAAAGCACTGCTGAAGCATGTGTTCATTTTATTACTAATGAGAAAGAAAGCAACAGCAATGAAATGGAGAATATTTTTCAAGGGACAGCCTTGCAATATTTTACGAAATTTCTGAGAGAAATTAATGAGGCAAATAATCAAACTCTGACTACATCAGAAGAAACTTACAAGTTTCCTACAGTAACTAACTAAATGTTTGAGGCTGAATTTATTAAAATGAAAGAAACTGGTGAGGCACTAACAGTAAATTAGAAGAATGTAACAACTTTCGAACTTTCTAGGGAAACTAAATGCAAGTTTGGCAAATCAAGGAAAGTTATTCAGGAAACTAACAAAGAAACTTATGATAAGTCAGAGGAAGGTATCATGGCAAAATAATAGCCCTTATCAGAGATGATGATGAATTAACAAAGGACTTACAAAAACATTCTGTCAGTTTTGGAGAAAAACCGAAGTTAATATTGGACAATGTGCCCACTGAGTAAGTGAAATCCTTCAGGTGCAATCAAGTAAAGGCATCATTTAAAATGAGTAAGTTATCAATACTTTGTAAGATACTGTCAGGGATGAGACTGAAGAATGTAACAGGACAGTCTGTGACATAAATAATAACTTAGTCAAAGATTAGCAGGTCCAAACCACATTGTCAGTAAAGGCAGGTCCTGTTAAAAAAAAAATTAATGTTAGTAACGCAAAGGAGCTGCTTCAGAAACTAATGAGCATTCAGAGCAAGAATAGTGATTTCAATGACACAGACAATAAACTTCCTGCTGAAGACATAAAGAGAGCATTTAATTCAGAAACGAAAAATAGCACTGAAGAAAGAAGTAATATTGGAAATGTTTACAAGTAGGTACTATCCACAGACTTGCTCCTAAGAGAAAAGCACATCATGTCAGGAATCATGTATCATTGTCACATACTGTTAATTTGAAGAACATATTTGTAAAATGACACATATCCATTTTTGTTATTTTGCAAGTTAGCCATATTCTAAGCCATTTTATGTTATAGTAAAAGTTGTATTTCTGAAATGATATAAATCTCAGTAGAAACCACATGAGAAAATGGCTGTTATTTCCAAGATGATGCATCTCCTAGTCGTTTTTATTTCCAAGAAATCGTATTTCCAAACAGCCAATAGGATAGCTAGCTCTTTGCATGTGACCACCCAGCAATACTGGCCATTGTATTTCATTGAGGTTAGGTGCTTTCATGTTATTTCAGTAATGTTGAAGAAGTATTGCATTGTCACGCAAGAAAAAGGCAACATGAGCCATCGAATTGGAAAAAAAAGAAAAAAAAAAGAAAATAAAATAAAAATAAAAAATAAAATAAAGACAAAGTGAGGAGACATGCAAGTGACAGTTACAAAGTAGAGATTTTGTCTAGACATAATGATGGACATTGCAAAGCAGCTACTTTACAAGTTGCTGAATATGAAAAGTTTCATTCAGTGTTTTGTGGGTTGAAATCGAATGTAGATCAAGATAATTTCATTACTACTTCTATAATTGTCAAGAGATGTCAGAGGCATACAGGACAAGATCAAGAATGTCAAAAGTTTTCTTTGGAGTATTTTACTAAGACCGATACTGGTGAAAAAGTGAAATTGTATTGTTCTATATTCTGCAGCATTCTAAGAATAGACCCAAAGGCAGTACAACATCTTCCAGTATTTTATATTTCCAATGAGATTGCAAGAGGAGAGAGGCAAGGTGGCAAATGGCTTAATCAAAGAACTGACTCAGTTAGAGAGCTAATACGACAGCACACTCAGAGCTTCAAGTATCAAGGGACATCATGGTAGGGATAAGGTAAGTACTGTAACATTAATATCTTGAATAACCAGAATAACCAAATGCAGTAAAAATGCCATGATAGGCCTACATACTTTATCTCTGTGTGTAAATCTCTTAAAATCTGAATGGCAGAATGGCACCGCCTAAAATATGACATTAAATTTCACATTATTATTTTTTCTATGCCTGATATATTATGTATAAGTTAACTATAAGTTCTACACGTAAAAAATAAAATAAAAAAATAAAAAATGCTGATTTTCAGTTATTATTACATTACTTTGTTATATTTTTGGACTCCACATAGTAAGTATCTTCCATCAGAGCTATAAATTAGAACAATGTGAAGTATGTCCTGTGAGGCCTATGTTGATAATGTGGAAGCCAAAAGCTAGAACTATCACTTTTACCATAAAATTTTTCACTACTGACTTCAACCTAGGATTTGGCACTCCTGGAACTGACGTTTGTAGCTTTTGCAAACAACATAATCAACAACTGAAAAATGAAGTTGATAATGAAGTGAAACTGGAGTTTTAGTATGAACTCTTGGTACATAAGCACAGGGCAAAACAGTTCCATCATCTAATCAGTGATTCACGATCATACAGCATTGCATGTTTTATTTTTAACATGAGACAGAAGCAGCCACTGCCACACACATCTCTGGATGAGTCATTTTATTCACACCAGGTGTGACAGTATTAATTGGGCATTATTTAGCATTATGGTGCTAATTCAAAGCAGACACATGATAATGTCCACCTTTACACCTGCTGTGAATATGAAGCTCAACGTGATAATTCATCAGTTGCAAGTGCAGTTTTTCACCAAAAAGTTTTGCAAAAATAATCCACATATTCATCAAATTAACTATTTTCTGATGCCAGTAGTTTCCAAAGTAAAAACTAGGTTTCATTGTCGGTTATGAGTGAGCTTTCAGGCTTGCATTACATTACTTTCCAGATAATATATCCTGTCCATGGACACAGCTATTTGCTAGTTGATAGGGTTTTTGGAAGAGTGGAGAAGATGACAAGAAAGATCCAACTGCTTCTTGCTCATGAGAATTATAATATTATTTTTAATAGAGGTGGTAAAGTTCCTATTCTTTGCAGCAACTGTCAAATTTTTGACTGGAAAAATGCAGGCAATTTGTGTACTAAATCAAAATTAGATTCAAAAATATCTTAAATGACAGTCATAAATGTTACTTCAAAATCTGCCATTTGTAAAGCGCATTATTCCTGCCTAACTCTTGGGTGTGAACGCTGGCTATTAAAATTTGGCAGTAAGTGGTCCTGTCTTGTTCCTAGGCAAGCTGTATTAGGTTCTCCTTTGATAAATGAAAAGATCTTCAAACATTTGCAGTACACAGTGACCATCCTGCAACAATATTTTACTCCAAAGTGTTATAATGTTACAATGAATAATGTAGTTCCCCCTATTATTATTCCATGCATTAATAAAGTGACATTAATAAACAGTCTTGTCAATAAATGTTAGTTAGTTTAAATGTCAGTCTGCTATTGCAATACATTTTTGTTTAACTATACCATATTCACTAAAATAAATATCTATTAAAATGTTCATTCTTACCCAGCATATTTTTGTGCTGACATTACGAGAGTTATGAACAAGACAAAAAAACAGGAATTAATCATTTACTTTCCTTTAATCATGACTCCAGTACAAGTTATGTATTTTCTCATAATGTTTACATCCTGAATTTTGTTTTACTTTTCCACATTCCACTCACTCTTTTGGCCACTATCACATTTTGCCATTTTCTCAAGTTTTATATTTCTTGGAGAATATGTCATTTTGGAAATACACTATTCAATTTTGAACATTCACAAGTCCTACCAGAAATTCTTACTTTTATCATCAACTGTAGGCTTGGTTGATAGGATAGTTGGTTTAGGATATAAAGGGACCAAACTACAGGGTGATCAGTCCCTTTTTACTGACAAAAACAAGGCTAAGGGTAAAATGAGATCCAAATTTAATTTGGAGAGGTAAAAGGGGGTAAAACGAATGGGGAACCACACCAAAAGAAAGGAACAGAAAAGGGGGAAAATGTACACCACAAGGAAAAGTAGAGGAAGGTACTAAAAAGAGGATGAACCATCCAATCTGCAGCACAAGAAAATGTCCACCCCAAAAAGACGAAGTGGGATGAACACACACAGGGAAAAGATGAACAACAAGGCAGACAAAATGCACAGAAAGGATGACAGAGAGTGAAATCAGAGGGAGGGTGGAGGCCTTGGAGAGAAGGCCAGATGCCCACACTTAGATGATACTGTTAAAGACCCCCACATGAATAAAACGTAAAACTGAATCTACTGTTGAGGCATTATTGCCCAACATTGCAGGCAGGGTGCTTGAAAGGTTAAAAGTATGCCAAAGAGTAGCTAAAATTGAGCAGTCCAACTAGATGTGGGCGTCAGCTATAGGGGAGCCACAGCAACACTGAGCTGGGTCCTCGTGATGGAGGAGGTGAGCGTGTGTTAGCCACATATGGCCAATGCAGAGCCACAAAGATGACAGATTCCCTAGGAGTGGACCACATGGATGACTGCCACACATTTATCTACATCTACATCTACATCTACATCTACATCTACATCCGTACTCCGCAAGCCACCTGACGGTGTGTGGCGGAGGGTACCCTGAGTACCTCTATCGGTTCTCCCTTCTATTCCAGTCTCGTATTGTACGTGGAAAGAAGGATTGTCGGTATGCTTCTGTGTGGGCTCTAATCTCTCTGATTTTATCCTCATGGTCTCTTCGCGAGATATACGTAGGAGGGAGCAATATACTGCTTGACTCTTCGGTGAAGGTATGTTCTCGAAACTTTAACAAAAGCCCGTACCGAGCTACTGAGCGTCTCTCCTGCAGAGTCTTCCACTGGTGTTTATCTATCATCTCCGTAACGCTTTCGCAATTACTAAATGATCCTGTAACGAAGCGCGCTGCTCTCCGTTGGATCTTCTCTATCTCTTCTATCAACCCTACCTGGTGCGGATCCCACACTGCTGAGCAGTATTCAAGCATTGGGCGAACAAGTGTACTGTAACCTACTTCCTTTGTTGTCGGATTGCATTTCCTTAGGATTCTTCCAATGAATCTCAGTCTGGCATCTGCTTTACCGACGATCAACTTTATATGATCATTCCATTTTAAATCACTCCTAATGCATACTCCCAGATAATTTATGGAATTAACTGCTTCCAGTTGCTGACCTGCTATTTTGTAGCTAAATGATAAGGGACCTATCTTTCTATGTATTCGCATCACATTACACTTCGCTACATTGAGATTCAATTGCCATTTCGTGCACCATCCGTCAATTCGCTGCACATCCTCCTGCATTTCAGTACAATTTTCCATTGTTGCAACCTCTCGATACACCACAGCATCATCTGCAAAAAGCCTCAGTGAACTTCCAATGTCATCCACCAGGTCATTTATGTATATTGTGAACAGCAACGGTCCTATGACACTCCCCTGCGGCACACCTGAAATCACTCTTACTTCGGAAGACTTCTCTCCATTGAGAATGACTTGCTGCGTTCTGTTATCTAGGAACTCCTCAATCCAATCACACAATTGATCTGATAGTCCGTATGCTCTTACTTTGTTCATTAAACGACTGTGGGGAACTGTGTCAAACGCCTTGCGGAAGTCAAGAAACACGGCATCCACCTGTGAACCCGTGTCTAAGGCCCTCTGAGTCTCGTGGACGAATAGCGCGAGCTGGGTTTCACACGATCGTCTTTTTCGAAACCCATGCTGATTCCTACAGAGTAGATTTATAGTCTCCAGAAAAGACATTATACTCGAACATAATACGTGTTCCAAAATTCTACAACTGATCGACGTTAGAGATATAGGTCTATAGTTCTGCACATCTGTTTGACGTCCCTTCTTGAGAACGGGGATGACCTGTGCCCTTTTCCAATCCTTTGGAACACTTCGCTCTTCTAGAGACCTACGGTACACCGCTGCAAGAAGGGGGGCAAGTCTTATTGATAACATGGAGTTTATTTCGTCTACTGAGGGTGCGCCATTCGGTATCCCAGATAGTGAAAACATTGTGGTGGAAGACTGAACACAAACGGGCCTCTGGCAGGCCAGTCTCCAGAGATGGTTTACTGGTAGCCTGTTTGACGAGCTGGTCAGCAAGTTCATTTCCCAGTATCCCAACATGTCCTGGGGTCTAAATAAAGGTCACTGAACGTCCACTGTCCTCAATTGTATAAAGAGACTCATGGATGGTCATTACCAAAGGGTGTCAGACGAAGTGCTGGTCAAGAGCTTGTAGGCTGCTTAAGGAGTGTTTACAGATAACTAAGGACTCACTGGTGCATGAGCGAATATGCTCAAGGGTGCAATAAATGGCTGCAAACTCAGCAGTGTAAGCACTGCAGCCATCTGTCAAGGAGCACTGTATGTCCAACATATGATGAAGTGAAACCAACAAAACTGTCGACTATTGACACATCAGTGTAGACTATTTCTGAGCTCTGGAACTCCATGAGGAGAAAGAGAAATTTCTGGCAGAGGACGTCAGATGGAATGGAGCCTTTTGGCCTTGTGATAGATCCTGGTGAATCTGTGGCCAAAGTATGGACCATGGAGGTGTACAGAAGTGGACCTGTAGGAAAGGTGGTAGGGGGAATGTGCCAAATTCATTAAGGAGTGACCTGACATGGAAGGAAAGCGGATTTTCAGTGCTGAGCTGCCATTGCAGGAGATGGACCGCTGTGTTAGGAAGAAGGAGACAGTAAATTGGATGGCAAGGTGACCTGGGAATGTGGGTGGTATAATTTGCAGGCAATAATTGCTGCTGGAGCCACAATGGAGGAACACTAGTTTCCACAAGGAGGCTGTTCAAAGGTATCGTTTGGAAGGCCCCATCGTGAGCCAAACTCCACAGTAGTGGATAGGGTTCAACAGATGCACTGTGGAGGGCGATACTAAACCATACACCACGTTCCATAATCAATAAGGAACTGTACAAGGGCTTTGTAGAGCTGCAGCAGTGTAGGACGATCAGCACCCCAGTCAGTGTGGCTCATGCATTGAATAATAATAAAGTGCCACCAGCAGTTGTCCGTAAGCTGGCGGAGATGGGGAAGCCAAGCTAAGCGGACATCGAATACCAGTCCCAAAAAGCGGCAAGTCTCCACTACATCTATTAGTAATGGACAGTACAATGATGACAGAAGTGCATGATGCAAGTTTTGGCAGCTGAAAACTGAAAGCCATGAGTGAGTGCCGATGATTGCATCTTACCTATAGCTTCCCGCAGCCGACATTTAGCCACAGCAGAAGAGGAGCAGAAGGAAATACAAAAATCGTCAGCATATAGGAGGGGAGAGACTGACAATCCTACTGCTAATTTCGAGACCATTGATAGCAATTAGAGAGAGTGGGACACTCAGGACAGAGCCCTAGGGGAAACTATTTTCTTATGTATGGGGTGCACTATGGAATGTACCAACGTGATCTCTGAAAGTGCAGAGCAACAAAAAGTTCTGTATAAAAATCGGGAGTGAGCCCAGGAGACTCCACTCATGCAGAGAAGCGAGGATGTGGTGTCACCAAGTGGTATCATAGGCCTTCGTCAAGTTGAAAAAGATGGCAAGAAGGTGTTGTTGCTGGGAAATTGAATTGCAAACCCCAGGTGCACCAAGCTGTCAATGGTGGAGTGTCATTGGCAAAAGCTGCCCTGGGACAGAGCCAGAAAGCTCCAAGACTCCAGCAGCCAACACAACCACCAGCTCACCATATTTTTAGTACTTGCACAGAACGTTGGTTAGGCTGATAGGTCCATAGCTATCGACATCTTGTGGGTTCTTACCAGGCTTTAGCACTGCTGGGACGATGATACTTTCTGGCCATTACGTTGGAAATTCGCCATTACTCCAGATGTGGTTGAAGAGGGCAAGAAGATGGTGCTGAGAGTCCACTGACTGATGTTTCAGCCTTTGTGAATGGATGTGGTATGGGCCAGGGGATGTGTCTGGACAGTCAGCAAGAGCACTGAGAAATTTCCACACACTCGAGGGAGCGTTATTTGCCTTAGGGTGGCATGGAGGAAAAGAGAGGTGTTTTCGTTCCACCCTCTGCTTGAGGAGGTGAAAGGTGGGGTGATAATTCTCAGATGCAGAGATGTGAGCATAATACTCAGCAAGACACTCTGCGATTATGTCTGGATCGCCAGAAACAGCCCCATTTTTGGGACTCCCAGGGACACCTGCATGGGTCTGATTGCTGTAAAGTTGGTGTAGCCCTGTCCAAACCTGGGAAGGGGAGGTTCATGCTCCAATGGTGGAGACATAGGGTTCCCAACACTCCTGCTTCCTTCGTTTGATGAGTAGGTGAACCTGGGCACAGAGCCTTTGGAAGGCAATCAAATTCTCCAGGGACGGGTGGCACTGATGATGTTGCAGAGCCCACCTACAGTCTCTAACGGCCACAGTGATTTCAGGCTACCACCAAGGCACTGAGTTCTGTCAGGAGCAGTTGGAGGAACAAGGGATTGCTGATTCAGCTGCGGCAATAATGGTATTAGTGATGGTGTGAATCACCTCATCGATAGTGGCATGCAACAGAGATTCAACGGTGGTAGCGGATGTGGAAGTGTCCCAGTCAGCCTTGGGAAGAACCCACCTGGGCAAGTGGTGAGATGAGGGATGCTGGGGTAGGGACAGAAAGAGTGTAAAGTGGTCACTACCAGACAAGTCGTCATGTGCTCTCCAGTGGATAAATGGGATACGGCAATCCGAGACATCAACGGCTGAATATGTGCCATGTGTCACACTGAAATGTGGGGAGGGCACCTGTATTTAGGAGGCTAAGGTCAAGTTGAGTTAACAGGCCCTCAACATCTTTGCCATGGCCAGTAACCTTGGTTCCATCCCACAAAGGATTATGGGCATTAAAATCACCCAGAAGTAGGAAAGCTGGGTGGAGTTGCAAAATGACAGCAGCCAATATATGGGGCAGTGCATCACCATCTGGAGGGAGGTAAATGTTATATATGGTAATTTCCTCTGTTGTCCTCACCCTGACAGCACCAGCTTTTAAAGGTGTTTGAAGGGACATTAGTTCCCTACAGACAGAGATAATGACAGAGATGCAAACTCCACCTGAAGGTCTGTCACAGGCAGGACAGTTTTTGTAGTACCACTGATAGCCAGGAAGGGGAGGGGTCCACACTGCAGGAAACCAGGTTTCCTGAAGGACAATGAAAAAAGCTGGTGTAATGCTTAAAAGTTGACGTAACTGAGGCAGGTGGGAAAAAAACCACCAAAGGTCCACTAGAGGATGATGCTTTCTGGAATCGGGGAAGACATGTAGTGACCAAGGAGGCCGATTATGTGGTAGCATGACCTGCCACCACCAGCTGAGTATTTGTATCCATCACCATTGAGGATGAGGCATTGATGAGAGCCAGGTCCTTGGGGGATGCTAGAATCTCCACCTCGTCCTCAGATGCAGAACTGGTAGGGACTGGAGGTGTTGGAGCCACTGGAGGGTCCTGTTTCTTACTAGACTTCTTCTTCATTTGCTTGCTCTCTCACTTCTCTGTAGGGGATTGCTGGGTGAAGACTTTTGGCCAGCAATTTGTGGTTCCTTTAGCCACTGGCGACTGTCTGCAGTGGCATTAGTAGAGACCTGGGAAGGGAGGGTCCCAAGGGACCACTTCCACATGAGAGGGACCGGGGAGCCTGGCTGAGGGGAGGGGACCAATGTCCCGGGCGTTTGTGGGAAGGGGGGGTATTGCTCCCAACTTGCTTTGGGAGTAACAGAAGATGTGCCCCCTATCACTAAGAGGGCGCTTGTATTTGGGCAGCCCGGAGGGCCCACTGTACTTAGCAGTGAGTGTAGAACTACTAGCACATTAGAAGATGTCGACATTGCTGCAGAATACGTGGATGTCAACCAAACGAAATGCAATCATTCAAATTTAAGTTTAGCCTCATGATAAGTCAGAAGATCCAGAGTCTGGTACTCCATAATTTTCCACATCTTTTGCAGTAGTGTGCAGCCTGGCAAGCAAGAGGAATGGTGCTCTCCAAAGTAGACATAAGTGGTGCACATGGAGTACTTGGATGCAGTGTACATCTGCAGTCTCTATGTGTGGCACTGGAATTACAGCAGAAAACATGTGCCCAAATTTCCAGCACTTAAAGCACCTCATAGGGGAAAGGATGCATGATTTAATGCCACAGTGGTAAACCATCACCTTGACCTTTTCAGGCCATGAGTTATCCTCAAAAGGCCAAGATGAAGGCACCAGTAGCGACCCTATTATCTTTGGGTCCCCTGTAGATGTGCCAGATGAAATGAACATTCTGCTATTCTAAATTGGTGCAGAGCTCCTCATCAAATTGTGAGAGAAGCTAAGGATGGAAAATAATCTCCTGGACCATGTTGAGGCTTTTAAGGGGAGTGACAGAAAATGGAATAACACTCAGATGGCCACAGGCGACTAACGCACCTGGGCTGGGGATGCTGTCTGTTTGAGGACTGCCACACTTCTCATGTTTGACAGAGCAGCCACTTACCCAATCTTATCCTTGAGATATTCAACAAAAAATTCAGGCTTCATAGCTAGGAAGGAGTCCCCATCCATTCTGCTGCAGACTAAATACCTTGGCAAACTAGGCTCTCTCTTGTCCATAGACCTACATTCATCCAATGATGTGGCTAGAGAGGGGAACAATTTGGGGTCATATCTCTCAGTATTAAAGTCAACTGTTCCTTGTTTAAAGAGTGCTGGGACCATTTGGTCCCCAGGAAAAGATAACTCGGTCCACTTCATTGTGGGTCATCCGCCCTGATGCCACCCACTCCAATCAGGAGCTTTCCCCACAGGCACCACCTAGCCACAGCAAAGGCCACCAAGCACGATGGCCTTTGCTGGGAGCCTGATGCCCCAAGAAGATGGGCATAAACTCCTTGGCATATGTCGGGAGTTTACAGCTCAGCCATCAGCGGTGTAACCACCAAGTGGTTACATGACAGCTCCACCACAATGGACTGGCTACTGTGCTGGATGTTGGGTGCCAAGAAATCCAGTATTGTCATAGGGACACAAGAGAACAGGAGAAAATGGAAGAAGATGACATACTCTGGAAGGTGTCCTCACCAAATAGCTGAATTGCACGTGGAGATGCAAAGCCATGACAAGAAGAGATGCAGGAGATTTAATCTAATTGCACTATGGATAACTAGTGCATCACGTAAGGTGTCCTTCCCCATATGGCCCACACTTCTGTAGAACTTGGAAAGTGGAAGGTTAAACCATAAAATGGGACCTGAACTTGTAGGGCCAAAAGGTGAGAGACTCCTTTTAGTTGCCTCTTATGACATGCAGGAATACTTCTGGCCTATTCTAACCCCCGACTCTCAGGGGGAACTATAGGCATAAACATATTTGTGCTCTTTTAAACTTTTTGAGAACAGTAGGCTCTCCTTGTTCAAAACAACTGTTATCTAATTTCATTGTATACTTACATGAGGAATCAGTTATTTTTGGGAATTTTCAGGTACTTACAAAACTATATTTTCATAAATTATCACTATGAGCATTTTTGGATAACTTATTTTGTAGTAAATCACCATTTCTGATTCACAATTACTGCCAAAAAACACACTGCCCTGAATTTCATTGAATATCAATGCAAAGAAACGTGCATTTATGAGAATTTTCAGAAGTTACCATTGTCCTGTGCATAACCTAATTTGTAAAAGACTGGCATTTGAGATTTAGTTACTGTAGCAGATGTTCTAACTAAAATACTGTGTTTCATCTAGTATTCCTGTGAAGAAGATTATATATTACCTACATTTACAGAAAATTAAATCTATTTCTATTTTCAAGTTTGCTAGCAACTGTAATTAACATCAAAAAGACATTCATAAGTATTTGGAAGTTGCCCTGACAGCTGCCACACAATTGGAATCTGATTCAAGGTGGTGTGTTGGAAGAGACTCCCGAGAGTACCTGTGGTGCTGGGACCAAAGGTACCTCAAGTACTGTCCTCTCCTGTCAATAGTGTCTACTCTGCACAAAGTACAGGATCTGCAATTACTCATCCGCTTGACCATGAATGGCATTTTAGTGGCAGATCTAGGGGGTCTTGAACACTGTGATTGGGAACTAGGCAGGATTACATGTGTTATACTGATCCCCAAACCAACAAGTGCAGGGTACTGTCTTTCACTAAAACTGAAGCTGAGCCAGTGGGACACACTTCACCTATTTTGGGGAAATCTATTTTGTCCGGTGTCAAGAGGAGGCAAACACAAAAGGGTAAAGGGTCTATTAATTGTCAGCAGCTCAACTGTACAGTGTACAATGGCACCCATTACGGATTAGGGAAATGGCAGCAACGGGCAGGAATGGACTACAGGTGCACTCAGTGTGTGTGCCTGGGGACCTCATTTAACATGCTGAAGAGGCTATTCCTGCAGTCACTAAGGGAACATAGTGCAAGCAATTGCACATTGTGGCACATGTTGCAACAATTGAGGCCTGTATTCTAAGATCAGAGGCCTTACTTGGATCATTCCAGTGACTAGCAGAGTAGATTGAGAAGTCCAGCCTTGCACTGGAAGTTTCAACAGAGGTCACAATTTGCAGCATTGCCCTCATAACTGATTGTGGCCCCTTGGTTCTGAGTCTAGTGGAAGGACTGGATTAGAGAGTTTGAAAGTTCTGTGACAAGCTAGGCTGCAACTTCCTGGACATGCACCACATGATTAAGAACTGTGCCTAAATGTGTCAGGTGTGACTATACATTAGAGGCTGCTACCAAGGTAGATGACTGTATGTGGGGTGCACACAAAGGTTATTTTTGATTAGGCAAATCTCCATCGAATCCAGGTAATGATACCTGTTGGAAAGACAGAAGCATCAGTGTCAGATTGAAAGAAATGCCTCCCAAAGGTGTGAGTATTAAAATCCTATCAGCTGACTGCTGAAGGATTTGCAACACAGTGCCAGAGTTCGAAGTACTCTTGGAAAGCAGTGAAGCTCACATAATACAAACTACAGAAAGCTGGTTGAAACCTGAAATTGATACCACTGAATTTTTTTCTGGAAAACTTAAGGGAATATCAAAAGGATAGGCTAATGGGAAATGTGAGTGGTGTATTTGTCACAGTGGGCAATAAACTCAAATCCACCAACTGCAGCTGCATGTGAGAGTGTTTGGGAAAGACTCAGTATCAGGGGTGAACATAAAATGGTAATTGAATCCTTCTATCAGCCACCAGACTTATATCCTGATGCAACCAAAAACTTTAGAGAAATCTACAGTTAGCTTGTATGTAAGTTCCCCAATTGCACTGTAATCATCAATGGAGACTTTAATCACCTAACAATTGATTGGAAAAATAACAGTTTTGTTAGTGGTCAGCATGATAAGACATCCTGTGAAACATTACCACAGACTTTTTCTGTAAACAACCTAGAACAGATAGTTTGGAACACCACGCATGTTGAAAAAATATTGGATCTAATTACAACAAATAGCGCCATCTTCTTTGTGGGTGTCAATATCAAAACTGGTATCAATGATCATGACACAGTTGTCACAACATTGATTATCAAAGTAAAAAGGGCAACTAAAACGAGCAGAAATATATACATGTTCAGTAAACTAGATAAAAAAACCAGTAGCATCACATCTCAATGTGGTACTGGTAACATTCAGCACAAGTTAGGAGCATGCAGAGGAACTATGGTAGAAGTTTAAAAGAATAGTTGTCCATGCCCTGGATATATATATATATATATATATATATATATATATATATATATATATATATATATATATATATATAGACACACACAGTAGAATAATTCATAGAAGGAGAACCCTCCATAATATACAGTCACTGTAAAGAAACTTCTAAGGAAACAGCGATTACTGCATAATAGGTGTAAAACAAAGTATAGGACCATAGACAGAGAGATATGCTGAATGAAACACATTTATCTGTTAAGAGGGCAATGTGTGAAGCCTTTAGTGACTATTATAGCAGAATATTGTCAAACAATCTTTCACAAATCCCAAAGAAATTCTGGTAGTATGTAAAGGAGGTTAGTGACACCACAGCTAGTGTTCAGTTACTAACAAATGAGATAGCAACTGAAATTGAGGGTACAAAGCAAGAGCTGAAACGCTGAACTCTGTTTTTAAATGTTCCTTTACAAAGGGAAAGCCATGAGAATTGTCCCAATTTAATTCTCGTATCACTGAAAAGATTAGTGATAGCAGTATTAGTGTCAGTGGTGTTCAGAAACAGCTAAAATTGTTAAAATTGAACAAATTTTCAGGGCCCAATAGAATTCATATCAGATTCTACATTGAATTTGCAACTGACTTAGCCCCTATTCTGAATATACTCCATCAAAAACCAGTCAAACAAAAAACTGTGCCCAGGAGTTGGAAGAAATCACAGGCAACATATATCTACAAGAATGGTAGTAGAAATTCTGCCCAGAAATTCAACCCAATATCTTTTATACTGACTTGTTGTATGAGCTTAGACCATATTCTGAACTCAAACATAATGAGGCATTTAGATCAGAATGGCCTCTTCCATGCCTACCAGCATGTATTATGAAAATATCAATCGTTTGAAGCCCAACTCACTTTTTTTCTCACATGACAAAAGGAAAGCCTTGGATCATATGGAAAGCTTTAGATCACAAGTCAGTCAGGTAGATGCAGTATTTCTTGATTTGACTCCATATCATGGCTACGCTTCATGTCAAAAGTTCAATTGAACAGGGTATCAAGTGAAATTTGTGAAAGGATTAAGGACTTCTTTGAGGAAGGATGCAGCATGTTGCCTTTGAATGCAGAGTCATCATCAGATGTAGAAGTAACTTTTGGTGTGCCCCAGTGCATTGGAACCCTTGCTGTTCATGTTGTAGATTAAAGACCTCTCAGATGATATTAACTGTAACCTCAGACTTTTTGCAGATGATGCATTTATTTATAACAAAGCACTGTCTGAGAGAAAATGCATCAATATTCAGTCAGATCTTGATAAGATTTCAAAGTGGTGCAAGCACTGGTAATCTGCTATAAAAGTTCAGAAATGTAAAACTGTGCACGTCACAAAATGAAAATAAAACATAGTATCCTATGACTATAACAGTGAGTCACATTGGAATTGGTCAACTCATACAAATACCTTGGTATAACACTTTGTAGGGATATGGAAAGGAATGATCACACAGGTGGGTAAAGCTGGTGATAGACTTTGGTTTATTGGTAGAATACTGGAGAAGTGCAGTCAGTCTACAAATGACATTGCTTACAAATCACTTATGCAATGCATTCTAGAATATTGCTCAAGAAAGTGGGGCCCATACCAAAAGGACTAATCAGGGGATATACAGATAAGGGCAGCACAACTGGTCACTAGTTTGTTTGACCTGTGGGAGAGTGTTACAATGATGCTTAAGAAACTGAACTGGCAAAATCTGGAAGATAGAGGTAAACTACCCCCAGAGAGTTTACTAACAAAGTTTCTTGAGCCAGCTTTAATGATTTCTCTAGGAATATGCTACTACCCTCTACTTATCACTCACATATGGATCACGAGGACTAGATTAGAATAATTACAACATGCACCGAGGCACTCAAACAATCATTCTCCCCATACTCCATATGTGAATGGAACTGAAAGAAACCCTAATAAATGGTACAATCGGACATACACTCTGCCATGCATTTCACAGTGGTTTTCAAATTATGGATGTGGATGTAAATGTAAAAAAAAAAGTGGGAATGTGTTTAAGGCTTAACGTCAGGTGATCATTTTTCCAGAGAAAGCAATAAAGGATAACAATTATAAGAGTATAAGATAGAAATCAAAGCAAGGTAGGAACAAAAACCATGGAAAAGTAAGCAATGTTCACACAAACAAGAAAGGTTACTCGAGGGAAGGAACAGATGAGAAATGAATAGCTTCATGTTTTCATGGCTCTAAAGAAAATAATAACTCTGACAAACAAATCACTGATGAGGACTTACATGTGCATGATAAGAGCCAATGTACATTAGTTACAACAGAGAGGGCCACGAGGTTAGCTCAAAATTTCACTGTAATATGCAGGTTAATGGTAATGTCAAAGAAAACACAGATAAGAGGAAAGAAATGAGGAATGAGAATAAAGAGAATTATCAGATAAGTGTGATGACTGAAGTTGGTGGTAGTGGTCACTGGAATCACTAACAAGGAATGTGCCATTATAAAAGGAGGAAATAATAGCTAAAGAGAGCATACCAATATTACCATTTCAGAAATTTGAGTTTGTAGATGCCACTAGAACAAAGGCATAGATATCAGTAAAAATGGAGGAGAAAGAAAAATATTGCGAATTATTGATATTGTGATACCCGATCGATGTATCAGTTTTATTATAGTAAAGAATCTGTTATTACAACATGTTGACATCATGAGTTTTGAGAAGAACAGCAATGAATATTAACATAACTGGTATGGAGAATACGATGAAATGTGCCACTTTAAAGATCCTTGCAAAGAAGTGCCAAATCAATGCTACGTGATGATGACTGAAATTTTGCAATTGAATCCAATAATGAATTTACTTCACAAAGAGAAAAGATAGGACAGAATGTTATTGAAACAAGACTATCAAACAATGGAATACAAGTTAAGGTAAAGGGAATTAAAATAATTAAAAACATAGTGGAAGGATAAATAAAGAATTTGATTTTGAAGTATCTGAACATGTTTTCAAACAGTTCAAACATGATGAGACAACTCAGGAGGCAAGTAAGAGCTTTCTGTTGTGACCAGCATATTTCTTCGGTGCTGTTATTCTCATGATTTAGAAGAGCTACTTAACAAATCTCCACATTCAACAATTGGAATATCACAATATAAGTTGCTTAGTGGTAAAAGGCCTCAAAACTATGATCGAGCACTTGCTGAAATTCCAAAGAAGAATATGATTTTGAAAGAGATTTGAAAGTTGTCTTTAAAGAAATCTGAAGAGTGGGGAAAAGAAAATGAAAGGCTCTGCATGATAAGAAAATTGTCCCAAAAGAATATGTGGTTCAAATAGCTCTGAGTACTATGGGACTTAACGTCTGAGGTCATCAGTCCCCTAGAACTTAGAACTACTTTAACCTAACTAACCAAAGAACATTCCACACATTCATGCCCGAGACAGGACTCGAACCTGTGACCATAGCAGTTGCACAGTTCTGAACTGCAGCGCCTAGAACCACTCAGCCGCTGCGGTCGACAAAAGAATGTGTGTAGGGAGATATGTGGCTGATCAGGACCCATAGGAAATCATCTAAACTTAATGTTGAGACAAACAAATCTTTGCAGGCTACCCCATTCAAATGCAGCAGATTTGCCACATTCTGAGTCCCTTTTGGTAAGTGGTTTAATGTGGATGATGTTAAAAGATACTGCAGTACTGAGTAGAAAGCCCTTTGGCTATGACTATCTGGGGGCTATCAAGCACGGGGTCCCACAGGGTTCGGTCTTAGGTCCTTTACTGTTCTTGATATACATTAATGACTTACCATTCCACATTGATGAAGATGCAAAGTTAGTTCTTTTTGCTGATGATACAAGTATAGTAATAACATCCAAAAACCAAGAACTAAGTGATGTAATTGTAAATGATGTTTTTCACAAAATTATTAAGTGGTTCTCAGCAAACGGACTCTCTTTAAATTTTGATAAAACACAGTATATACAGTTCCGTACAGTAAATGGCACAACTCCAGTAATAAATATAGAATTTGAACAGAAGTCTGTAGCTAAGGTAGAATTTTCAAAATTTTTAGGTGTGTCCATTGATGAGAGGTTAAACTGGAAGCAACACATTGATGGTCTGCTGAAATGTCTGAGTTCAGCTACGTATGCTATTAGGGTTATTGCAAATTTTGGTGATAAGAATCTCAGTAAATTAGCTTACTATGCCTACTTTCATTCACTGCTTTCGTATGGCATCATATTCTGGGGTAATTCATCGTTGAGTAGAAAAGTATTCATTGCACAAAAACGTGTAATCAGAATAATTGCTGGAGCCCACCCACGGTCATCCTGCAGACATCTATTTAAGGATCTAGGGATCCTCACAGTAACCTCACAGTATATATATTCCCTTATGAAATTTGTTGATAATAATCCAACCCAATTCAAAAGTAATAGCAGTGTGCATACCTATAACACCAGGAGAAAGGATGATCTTCACTATGCAGGGTTAAATCTGACTTTGGCACAGAAAGGGGTAAATTATGCTGCCACAAAAGTCTTTGGGCATCTACCAAACAGCATCAAAAGCCTGACAGATAGCCAACTAACATTTAAAAATAAATTAAAAGAATTTCTAGATGACAACTCCTTCTACTCATTGGCTGAATTTTTAGATATAAAGTAAGTAAAAAAAAAAAAAAAAAAAAAAAACTTAATCATTAGTGTCATGCAATATTTTGTGTAATGTAATTTCTTGTACAGACATCTTTTATTAACCTGACACGTTCCACATCATTACGAAGTGTCGTATTCATGATCTATGGAACAAGTATTAATCTAATCTAATCTAATCTAATCCAGTAACTGGAATAAGCATCTCCTTTGTGAATACATGGAGGATGGTTAATCAACCAAGTATTCAGTAGAGTTAAATTCATATAGCTGAATGGGGATATGTTATTGGTATGGTATAATTACTTTAAGAAACCAAGCATAATGAGTTTCATAAAATATTTTGAGATACAAGAGACAGCCTAAGTTGAACAGCAGCGTAGATAAGGAAGCAAGTGAAAGATGACATCAGACATAGCATTGAAAGTGCGTGGACAGATAATGGTTTCTACATGTTAAGGCTCACATGCAAAGGAATGCTGAGGTAACATAACCATGTGTTTGTAAACTGAAATTGTAAATGGTAGCAATATTAAGGGAGGGTTGTAAACATATATTCTAAGTATGTTGCTTTGTTTTGTAATGGGTTCTGTTTTATTATGGAATACTTTAACCAAAGAATAAGATTTGATGTCTCAGGAGTAGAGATTCTAAAGGGAAGAGATTATTCATTAAGTAATATTTGGGGAGTTGAAAAATGTATGCTATTTGGAGAGAGAAAGAAAATCATTAATTATATACAAACAATATGGAAAATGTAAAGGCTTATTTGTATGTGGTGTCTACTTCACCTAGGATCATTAGTTTCAATAAACGAGTGAAACCTGGTTCGAATAAAAAACAGTCTGAGTAATGTGTTCTATGAACGAACGAGCATTGAGTCATAAATACTTATTAAAAGTGTTGTGATGGATTACTAGGTGCTGTTATACAGTAAAGGGAAAAAAAATCCTATGTGTGTGTGAATACCTGGAGCCATAATGAGTCACTAATATGGGAATACGTTTTTGTATTTGTATTTGTGTAATGCTTAACTCTTAAAGAACATTCTTAAGGATTTATATACAATGGTAACCAAGCAGCTGAAAAGTGTGAGTGAAATGTTTAGTTTTTTATGGACAAATTAGTGTAAGCACTATGAAAAACTCTTATTTGAAAAGAATATTTCAAATTTAGTGTTCACTGTCTTGAAACCTGAATGTAAAATATGGCATTACCTATTCAATTTTTTATTCATTGCTCATCATTTAAAAATGGTAATCAGTATGGATATCAACAATGTAGGAAATGACAGATTGCTACTTACTGTAAAGAAGACATATCAAATTGCAGACAGACACAATTAAAAGACAATTACGTGAATTTTTTGGCGAAAGCCTTCATCAGTAAATGAGACACACACACAATCACACCCACAAGCTAGCATACCTAAGACACACAATCACCAATGTTCTTAATGTTGGGCCAGACATTCCGGCAGTTATGTGTCTGTGAAGGTTGGTGGTTTGTGTGTGTGAATGGTGCGTGTATCTCTTTTACTGATGAAGGCTTTAGCTGAAAGCTCTGTGTAAGTGTCTTTTAACTGTGCGTGTCTGCAACATGATGTGTCTTCTTTATGGCACCTAACTATCAATCTTTTCCTACTTTGTTGATATTCCTGCCTGAAGTTTCCATTGTCTGAATGGGTATAGAGATTATGAAAGCATGTGATATGAATTGAGAATATTGTATGGGTACTACTGAAAATAAGTATGCTTTTGGTATTTATATAAACTTGCAAAATCTATTTGTTTTTGGTAAATCTCCAATGACATCATCTAATGAAAGACAAAAATTATTTATGACAGATTGTAGTGAGATTCTATATCTGTTCTTGAAGCTTGGTGAAAGCCTTAGTTTACTGCACAGTAAGAAGCAAGGGCCAACTGTACAGGCTATTCCTATAAATCATAATACCATGACTAGATTATTTTCAAAATTGGAATTTTATTAAAAAAATTGAAAAGAATTCATCAGAGGGGATGTAAGAGGATCCTCCTGTTTTGGAATATAATTTAATTTTCTAAATTTTACATTATCTAGTAGTCGGTAGATGGCCGAAGTAATTTCCTGCCTTAAGCAGAGCTTCAGAATATGATGGTAGTGAGTAGGAAGTTGGTTCCACTGAAGATAGTGGTGATGAGTGGACCATATAGCACAGTAGTCAATCAAGGGAGTGGGAAATAGTAGTAAATCTTGCTTGGCAATCGATATATAGGGGAACCACAAATGTTCTGTCATGAAACTTGGAATTTCCTTTACTGGATACTACTTTTAAAGTCCTCCTTTGACACAGCAGATACTGCGAGGAGGCTACTGGTCATCAGGGCTTTAATATCATAACATCGCTATGCCCTAAGCAAGTTAATTCAATAGACAAATGAATATTGTTAAATTACAGAAAATGTATGCAGAGCTACAAAGTTTTTTAATGTAAGCACGAGATTTCAGTCACATACCAATCTCCCCATTGACTGATAGGGTGTACCTTGAGCCTGAGGTTCTTGAATGCCTAGAAAATGAGGTAAATTCTGAAAGTATAGATGTTTTGTGTCTCTCTGAACATCATGTAACTGCAGGGTGGAGAAGTTAAATTTAAGGGATTGCAGATTAGCATCTTATTCATGTAGAGTCAACATGGAAAAAGGAGGAGTTGCTACTTATATAAAAACTAGAAACAAAGTCAGAAATATTGAAACAAATAGTTTTTGTGTGGATCAGATCCATGAAGTATGTGCTTGCGAGCTGGTACTGCAATATACCTCTATAGTAATTGTAACAATCTACAGATCCCCTCAAAGTAACTTTCAGCTATTCATGTAAAATCTTGAGGCATTATTGAGCTACCTGTCAGACAAAAAGAAGCAATTAGTGGTTTGTGGTGATTATAATGTAGATTTCTTAAAAGATGCGGAGAGGAAAAAAGAGTTTGAATCTTTGTTTGGTGGTTTCAATCTAATATCTGTTGTAAATTTTTCCAACTCATGTGCAGCAGGGTATTAGGTCACTTATCAATAACATTTTCATAGACAGTGCTCAGGCAGAAACAATTAATGTGTACCCAGTTGTTAATGGGCAACCTGATGATGATGCGTAGTTAATGGAAGTAACACATATAGCACCTTAAAGGATTCAGGCAGGTTCATACAAGTAAGGGAGGCTTATTAATGCAAACAGGATACAGAGCTTTAAGTGCAGCCTAGAAGAGGTAGAATGGGATGAAGTATACACAGAAAATGATACTGACGCCAAATTCAATTTATTCCACCATAAGTTTGTCTCAATATTTGAGAGTTACTCTCCTGAAACGTTATCCAAAAAAGCCATTATAATGTTAAGTAAGCCATGGATTACTAAGGGAGTTAAGGCATCATGTAAGAGGAAGAGGGAAATATTTGGACAGGCCAGAATAAGTCAGGATCTGACTTTACTTGCTTACTACAAAATATAATATAATATTTTAAGGACAGTCATTCAGAAGTTGAGAAGCTTATGTGTTCTGACAGAAATGAATATTATGGATAATAGGATTAGAACTATATGGAATATTGTCAAATGGGAGACAGAGCAGCCTGACAGTGCACAGCATACCATAGCAATAAAGCTAAATGATAATGTTGTGAGTGGTAATTCACAAGTTGCAAGTATTTTTAAAAATCACTTTCTGAATATAGCAGCAAAAATAGGGTTAAAGGGTTGAGTTGAAGAATCAAAAAAATACGTTAAAATGTCATTGCTCAGGACTTTTGGCCTTTAGAAATAACACCAACATCCCCCACTGAAATGAAAGGAATTATAAATATGCTGAAAAACAAGAGCTCATCTGCTGTGGATAGAGTCTCTAACAGAATTTTGAAGTGTTGTTCTAATTTAATAGGTGGAGTCCTCAGTGATATATGTAATGCTTTACAGGACTAGGGAATTTTTCCAGACAGATTGAAATATGCAGTTGTTTATCCTCTTCATCAGAAAGGAGACAAGAGTGACTTAAGTAATTATAGACCAATCTCATTGCTGACTTCATTTTCTAAAATACTCGAAAAAGTTATGTATTCAAGAGTAGTCTCAGATTTAAGTAAAAATAATTTACTCAGCATGTCTCAATTCAGATTCCGGAAAGGTTACTCAACTGAGAATGCTATCTACACATTGACCATCAAATAGTACAAGCCCTAAATAACAAATTATCACCAGTTGGTATTTTTTGTGACCTCTCCTAGAAATATGACTGTGGAGATCATATCACACTCTTAGAAAAACTCAGGTTTTATGGAATTGAAGGCTATACACACAACTGGTTTGAATAATACATTATGAACAGAAAGAAAAATGTTGTGGTGAATAGCACAAATAATGTTAGGAAGGTGGTAAATTCTAGTGAATGGGGAGTTATCACAATGGGAGTCCCACAGGGTTCAATTTTAGGTCCTCTGCTGTTCCTTATTCACGTGAATAACCTCCCACTTCACGTTCAGCAAGCAGAACTAGTATTTTTTGCAGATGACATGAGTGTTATAATAAATCCAATTCCAGAAAAAGCAGCTGAAGATATTGTTAAGGATTTCCTTCAAATAATTATTAAGAGGTTCTCAGAAAATGGACTCTCCCTTATTTTGAAAAAACTCACTATATCCAGTTCTGTACACCAAATAGAGTAATACTGACAATTGATGTAGCATACGAACAGGGTTCAGTTAACAGGGTAGTTTTCTCCAAATTTTTGGGTGTTAACATTGATGACAACTTGAATTGGAAGAAGCATATTACTGAGCTTCTCAAACAACTAAGTTCAGCTTCTTTCGCACTTCGTATAATCGCTAGTCTTGGTAATAAACAGATCAGCCTCCTAACGTAGATTACATATTTGCACTCTGTAATGTCTTATGGAATAGTTTTCTGGGGTAACTCAACACTTAGACATAAAGTAGTGATTGCACAAAAGAGAGTAGTGAGAATAAATAGTGGTGTTCACCCAAGGTCGTCATGTAGGTACCTTTTCAAGGAGTTAGGTATTTTAGCTGCACCATCAGGGTACATTTGTTCACTAATGAAATTCATTACAAATAATCCATCTCAATTTGGGAAGAACAGTGATGTTCATACATATAACACTATAGGGAAAAATAACCTTTCCTATCCATTATTGAAGCTGTCAGTTGCTCAAAATGCAGTACATTATTCAGCAACAAAAATCTTTGATCATTTACCCAACAACATAAAGTGTTTGGCAGGTAGCAGATCAAGTTTTTACTCTAGCTTAAAATCAATTCTTTTGGACAATTGGACAATTCCTTTGACTTGATGTAGGAGTTCCTGTTTCAGAAACGGTAAAGAAAAGGTGCTTCTAAATGTAGTTGCATGTGCAAAACTAAAGCTTTCAGTAATATTAACATTAGCACTATTCATGTGGTGTATATATATCTTGTAATCTGCCTTGTTCCACACCATATCGATAAAATAATCAGGAAAACATAACTAAAACTAAAAGTAACCTCAGATCTAAAAAGGAGTGCAGAAAAGTAATGCCTCAGAATATTTCATGTGAAAATGCTCAAAGCTTTTTAAATAAAACAAATGTTATTAATATCCTGCATCTTTATTCTTCAGATCTACATATTTGCAGCTCTCATGTTTTGCAACTTTTGAAAACAGAATAACTGCCAATTTTGAGGATATAGAAATTAGTAAGCTAACTTACTTTGCATACTTTCACTCTCTGATGTCATGCAGCGTAATATTTTGGGGTAGCTCAACATTTAGGCAAAAAGTATCCACTGCTCAAGAAAATGTGGTTAGAATAATGTGTGGCGTCCATTGTCGCACATCCTGTAGGCACCTTTTTAAAAAATTGGGAATTCTTACAACAGCCTCACAGTACATTTACTCACTAATGATATTTGTTCTCAACAACATGGACCAGTTTAAAAACAACAGTGATATTTGTGATTATAATACCAGGAAAAAGAAAGACTTGCAGTATCCTTTACTCAACCTATCTTTGGCACAGAAAGGGGTAAAATATCCTGCTATAACAATTTTTGTCAAATTACCAGATGACAGCTCCTTCTATACCATTGATGAACTCTTGAATAGGAATAAATAAATCTATAAATATAGTATATGCATTTTGTGCCATTTATGGGAATGGGCTAAATAACAGAAAAAATCTTATTGCATATGTGCATTTCTTGTGCACTTGACATGTTCCACATCACAACACAATGGCTACCACACCATGTTATTGATCAGTGTAACATGCAACCAACTAAGTAACTAACTCAGCTAGAATGCTCTGAACTGTAGCATGTAACATGGCAGTGTGTAAAATAAATATGTTGGTGCATGAGAAACAGCATGCTGTAATCAAGTTTCAAATTCAAAGAGTTTGTCCAAACATAGGGCATCCTCTCCTTCACCATGACAATGCCAGACCACACAAAGGCACTGCTGATGCCTTGGGTTCATTGTCATCGATCATCCTCCACACAGTTCCAAGATCACCCCATTAGATTCTCATCCATTTCAAAAACTTAAAGAACACTTTTGAGGACTTCACTTTGATAGTGATGAAGCAATGCATGCAGAAGTGATGTGATGGCTCCACAAATGAAGTCAAACATTCTACAGTGATAGTGTGAACAAACTAATCTCTTGCTGGGAGATATTTGTTCATCACTGGGGTGAATATGTTGAGGAATAAATACATATACATGAAGAATAAGATAATAAATAAATGTTAATAAATTTTGTTTCATATAAAAAGTTTTAAGAGTTGTCACACGGTAAATTTGGAAGCATTAGCTTTCAGCATGCTCTTGTACCATTTAATGAGTGGAGAGCTCTTCTGAGAATTTACCTTAATAGATCATTCTGTGTCACCTCCATCAATAGGTTCAGTGTTAGACTGATAGACAAACCAGTTTCTTGATCTCACTTTTCATCACTTTTCAGTGTCTGTATGAGATCAGACAATGAAAGCAAGCACTTCTGCATTTCTTATGACGCCTTTAAAGCTCTCTTCTGTTTTCATCTTCTTCAAAAAATTGCTGATACTTTTAACTAGACCCACATTAACTTATTTCAGATCTTTGTTAACTAGCTGATCTTAGACATAATTTCATGCCATACCACTGTACAGCATTGGTATTGTTTCTTCAAAAAGCATCTGATTAACAATCTTTGCTACCTTCAGAAACAGTATTGTACCCTTCTTCAGTGTAATATCTAAGAGGCTCCTAGCCACCTATTTGGCTTTCCCAGTGGGTACTTCTGCAGGGTTTTACAGTCAGTTTAGATACATGCTCCTTCAAATATCCCATGGATAGGTAGGCACAGAAAAGAAATGAAGAACATCTTCAACTAGTTGACACCAACAGAACATAGCAGTGGTGCCTTGTTCACAATAAGATTTAACTAATGAGGCTGTAGCGGCGCATTGAAAGCTAAGTACTAATTAATTGTTTGTGTATAGTGGTTTATTTAGGAACTTTAGTAGTCTTCAACGGGTGTTCTTGGTGTTTTCTGGTGAGATAATTTCAGAAGAACTTTTTGGGAACTGTTTTCAATTTCGTTACTGTGTCATTAGACATTTGATTTTCTTTCTGTGTCAGTCTTTTGTTACATTTTCATTTGTTGTTGATTAATACTGTTAATAATTGTAGTTACTTCCCTTGTAGAGCAAGTTTGTGATTATTGTAGTTTGTGATTTTTTAACATCTGCTTATTGTAGTAGTGGAACTTAGATAAAGTAGTTATCTTGTTTCAATAACTGTAAAATTTTACCATGAGTGAGAAGTGTGTTCTTTGCTGTAGGTTCGTGAGTAGGGGACTGCGGTATGAGAGTTGTTCGAAGTATTTTCACTGGTTGGGGGGGGGGGGGTGCAGTGGGGAAGCCAGTGGGCATTCTGGTGAGATCCTCTCCTGGAACTGCTGGTTATGTAGTAAGAGTAAGTTGATACAGGAGCAGGAGCGTAAGATCTGTGCCCTTCAAGTGCAGTTGAAAAACACACAGGAGGAGCTAGATAGGGTGAGGAGGGAGAAGGGGGTTGGGGAATGGGAGCTGCCTGTTGGCAAGAGATCTGCTAGGAGAAGATTTTCAGATAGTTTTGCTATTGGTGTTTGCAATAGGTATGACCAACTGTCAGAGTCTACTGGAGAGGAATCCCTAATAGCTGTAGATGTAGGAAGTATGCAGCAGACCTCAGCAGTTACAGTGGCTACAACAGTTGCAAAGTTGAAGGGAAAGAAGAAGGTTCTGCTGATAGGTAGTTCTCATGGCAGAGGTGTAGGCCAGCAGATGCAGGAAGTGTTGGGGAGTGAGTACCAGGTCACCAGCATTATGAAGCCTAATGCAGGATTCGCTCAGGTGACTGTTAACATAGGGGGATTATGTAGGGATTTTACTAAAGATGATCAGGTAGTGATTGTGGGTGGGGCTGGTAATAGTATTGATAGGGGTGGGGAGTATGACATAGATGGTGGCCTGGAAAAGATAGCCACTCAGACTGGCAACATGAATGTGCACTTCGTGGAACTGTTTCAGTGGCACGATTGGCCTCATGTTAATACAGCCGTCAGGTGTAATAACATGAGACTTGGGGGAGAACGAATGATAGAAGACATGGGTCACATTTCAGTGTTGTCGGTGGAGTCTATCAGCAGGACGTGTTTCACTAGACATGGACTGCACCTCAACAGGTATGGGAAGGGGAGGTTTGCAAAGCTTATAGGTGACAGCATAGGTGGGGGTGGTGGGACCACTTATGGGAAAATTCCTGTAGTAGTGGGTGTTAGAGCTGCACCTTTTTTAGAGTGAAGTCAGCTGATAGGTATTCCTGCATAAGGGAAGTCTCTCTAACAAAGGAACCACTTTCAACAAAGCTTAAGTATCCAAGTAATGAGGGAATTAGTATATTTCATCAAAATATACAAGGTATTAGAGATAAAGTTAGTGAACTGCTTATAGATGTTGACTCTGAAATTATTGGAATACCTGAACACTCCTTAAATAAGGAGATAATTCAGAGGCTTCCTTTACCAGGATACAGGTTGGCTGGCAGCTTTTCTAGGAGCTCTTTGCATTGTGGGGAGTAGCCATGTATGTGAAAAATGGCATCGCATTTGAGTCAATTGATGTTTCAAAGTACTGCACTGAAAAGGTGTTTGAATGTTGCGGTTGAATTTAGTGGAGCTAAACTTCTAACTGTTATTTATAGATCCCCAGACTCGAATTTCACAACATTTTTGCTAAAGCTAGAGGAGGTTCTTGGTTCACTTTATAGGAAATACAAAAAGTTTGTTATATGTGGTGACTTCAATATTAATTGTATAAGTGATTAATTCATATAATCTAATTAAAATCCTATTCTTTCCAACAAGAGTGCAAGGGAATAGTAGAACAACCATAGATAACATTTTTGTTCATTCCTCATTACTAGAAGGGCATTCTGTTTGCAAAAAGGTGGATGGCCTTTCAGATCATGATGCACAAATTTTAACTCTAAAAGATTTTTGTACTGCAACACATTAGTTATCAACTTTTTAGGAAAGCTGATCCAGTTGCTGTAGAGACCTTTGTAACCTTATCAAGGAACAAGAGTGGCAAGATGTTTATAGTGCTGATATTGTAGACGATAAATGTAATGCTTTCGTCAAGACTTTTCTCATGCTCTTTGAAAGTTGCTTTCCATTAGAACATTCAAAACAGGATACTAGCACAAACAGGCAGCCTAGGTGGCTGCCTAGAGGGATAAGAATGTCTTGTAGAACAAAGTGGCAATTATATCAAAACGTTAGAAACAGTCGAAATCTAAATGCAGCAGCCCATTACAAACAGTATTGTAAGGTGACATCTTGGATATTCGGGAATCCATCCGGATGTTCGCATCGTTCTCGCACGATATTTCAACAGCGTGCCTCGCTGTCTTCTTCAGGTGTTACCTGAGACTGGTCCTTGGGTCGATCGAGTCCAGTATTTATGCCTGGGAGGAGCTGGGCGTTCCCTAATCGGTCCGCGCCGAGTTGAGTGTTCCATCTGTGGTCCGCGCCCGCCAGACTCGGCTTCAACGGACCCCTCCAGTCGCGGATGTTCCGACTGCCGTCGGCGCCGGTTTTGGCCGTCCTCAACGGTTGTGGTTGTCATTTGAGGTGTGTCAGGCCCGATCTCAGATGTTAGGTACTCTATCTCATGACTGTTACTACGGTTTCCACTTCTGTTGCGTGCTGGGCGCTCCCTAATCGGTCCGCGCCGCGTCGTGTGTTCCATCTGAGGTCCGCGCCCGCCAGACGCGGCTACATTGTCCCTCTCTGGTGGCCGGTGTTCCCTCCGCCGTCCGCGCCCGGCCTGGCCGTCTTCTGAAGTCGAGTTCATGACCTGGGGTGTGTCAGATCTGGTCTCTAATGTCCAACACCTTGTCTCACAGCTGTTCCCTCGGTCTCCACTTATATTTCTTGCTGAATCCTGGAGTGTCCTGCGTTGAGTTTTCACAAGCTCAAGCGCAGGATTCCAGGCAGTGCTGATTTGGTATCCCGAGTCACGGTTGATTAGATTGTCTGTGACCTTAATCTCAATTGCTTCTTTAATGACACTGTCCCAATATCTTGAGGTCTGTGTCACAATCTTGGTGTCATTGTAATCCATTGAATGACCAAGTTCCAGACAATGCTCTGCTATGGCTGATTTAGTTGCCTGTCTGAGTCTGGTATGTCTCTGGTGTTCTTTACACCTGATGTCCACAGTTCTGGTGGTCTGGCCAATGTATGACATCCCACACTGGCATGGTATGTTGTAAATACCTGGCTTGCGTAGCCCCAGGTCATCTTTTACAGTTCCCAGCATAGCCCCAATTTTTGTGAGTGGGCAAAATATGCTCCTGATGTCATATTTCCAGTGTTACATTGTTGATTTTCTTTATTTAAGCTTATGACTTGTCACCTGAATATGTTTCTTATATTTCATTTTATCTGTTTCTATTGTCATGTTATAATTTCATGTATTACGCCATTGCATGACCATGGAGATTTCTCCTTAATTTGGTCCCACAGAACAATAAATAAATAAATGCAATAGTCTACTTTATACAGCAGTATTAAGCTACTGCTTACTTCTGCTGGATAATACTTTTGCTTGCACCATCACAAAAAATAATTCCATAGGACAACAGGCTGTGAAAATATGAAAACTGACCCATTGTTGTTGTATTTTAGCCAACATGAGGAGAGATATTTCTTTTAGGTCAACAGGAGGAAAGATATTTCTAAAAGCAAAGCATACTGAGCTCAGCTTCTTGAATAATTTATCCAGATATTGATTTCGTTTTAACTTATTATCCAGTTGGACACCAAGGAATTTTAGAAACTGTGCTTCTTTCTTTGTATGATCATTAATGTATAGCCTACTGGTACTTCTGGTGTTACAAGGTAATTATTGTTTCTTTGAAACTGCATAATAATAGCAGTCTCTGTGAGGTTATGACTTAAAACTTTAACCAGTGAACTTCTTGTAGGCCTGTTCAGCTAGCACCTGAACTGTGACTGCAAGCGTTCAGTAGGGCTCTTGATTAGTATGTTTGTGTTGTCAGCAAGGATTACACATTATTTTTATTTCTTTATTCACCCTTAGACCCTTCAATAGACCTTACAGATGTGTACACACACACACACACACACACACACACACACACACACACACACACACACACACACAGATATCTACTAAATAGCTGTAAGATCTCTATAATATAAAGAAATTAGGGTAGGAATAAGTGTAGAATAGAAAGTCAGCAGAATGCCAAGTCCAGGTGGCAGGATGGGAAATCAACCTTGCACCTCCATAATGCAAGTCTGGTACATTAGGATTGGCACAGCCATCTCACTTGGTGGTTGGGAGGGAATTCATAAATACACAGTCTAGATGGAGATAACAACATACACAAGAAGTAAACCGATGATGTAGCTGTAACTTGAAATTTTCATAGAAAACAGTTTTTGAACTGCCCTTTAAAGTCATTGGAAGATCATTTGTGTAGGTTAGAAACAAGAGTGAGCACAGTACCAATCCCTGAGCCACTCCTCATATTATGTTCCCCTGTTCTGAAGTCATTTTATGTTTGAAATATTCTGTTAGACTTTCTGTTAATGTGGTAAGATTTCACTCATGCAAGAGGGATGCCATTTATGCTCCTAACACTTTAGTTTTCAAACTAGAGTTTGGTTATCCATATAAACAGTTAGAAAACTCACAGCATATACCTACTGGATAATTTTTCTTGTTTACACATGTCTTTATTTCACATGTGATGTGTTATATTACTTTATGTCTGGGGAATTCATAACAACAACCAGACTGACAGGTAGTTAAAAAGTTCTAATCAGTTAACTAAGTCAGTATTCTATCATAGAGTACTTAATCAAATACTTTTGAAAAGACTGGAAAGAGCGATACAGGTCTGGAATTAGAGGTGCTCTGTTTGTCTTCAGCTATATAGGTGGGTGTTAATACAGCATATTTAAGTCCATTGGGAAATATGCCCAAAGTCATGGATTGATAAGAAAGATGTCTTTAAGGTAATTCCATCAAGCCAGCACAATATTTAGGTATTCTGATAGTAACACCTTCACAGCCAGCAGAAGTCCTACTTTTTAATGACCTGATGAATTCTGAAATCTCCATAGGGATTATATTTTTGAAACTAATGTCTGTTGGTAGTTCTTAGTGGTGCATGCAGTGTCTACTCAAGTAAATCTAATGCATCTGTACTCCATTGTTTATTACTGGGTGGAGTGTTAGCTGCCACTATGAGGCAGTAATCATTGAATTCTAGTAGCCAATTATTTGAAAGTGTCACAATTTCTATTAGAACCATTTTATGAGTG